>NC_057729.1:4799100-4835455 GCF_004010195.1 Chiloscyllium plagiosum | reverse complement strand
AGCTCAAATCCTCCAACCCTGGCAACATCCTTGTAAATCTTTTCTGAACCCTTTCAAGTTTCACAACATCTTTCCGATAGGAAGGAGACCAGAATTGCACGCAACATTCCAACAGTGGCCTAACTAATGTCCTATACAGCCACAACATGACCTCCCAACCCCTGTACTCAATACTCTGACCAATAAAGGAAATGCCTTCTTCATTATCCTATCTACCTGCGACTCCACTTTAAAGGAGCTATGAACCCGCACTCCAAGGTCTCTTTGTTCAGCAACACTCCCCAGGACCTTACCATTAAGTGTATAAGTCCTGCTAAGATTTGCTTTCCCAAAATGCAGCACCTAGCACATATCCAAGTTATTAATGTAAATAACAAACAGCAAAGATCCTACCACTGACCCCTGTGGTACATTGCTGTTCACAGGCTTCCAATTAAAAAAACAACTCTCCACCATCACCTATTTGGTAGCCAATTTTGGATACAGTTTGCCAACTTGTTTTGGATCTCTTGGGCTTTTAGCTTTTGTAGTAGCCTTCCATGTGGGACCTTGCCAAAGGTCTGAAGTCCATGTAAACCACATCAACTACCCTACACTCATCAATACATTTAGTCAACTTTACAAAAAACTCAATTAAATTAGTCAGACAGGCTTTCCCTCTAACATATCCACACTGACAACCACTGAACAATCCTTACCTTTCCAAGTATGGATTAATCCTGTCGTTCAGAATTATTTCCAATAATTTCCCTATCTCGGACGTCAGACTAAGGGGTCCATAATTCCCTGGTCTGTGCCCTTCTTGAACAAAGGAACCATATGAGATATCTTCCAATCATCTGGCACATTACCTGTGGCCAGTGAGGTATTAAATATCTTTGTCCAGGCCCCAACAATCTCAGCGCATTACCTCCCAAAGCAGCCTGGGATACATCTCATCAGGCCCTGGGGATTTAAACAATCCTAGGCTGCTAAAACATTTAATACCTCCATCTTATAACCTTAACACGCTCTTAGAACCTCACAAGCCCAAGTGAAATCTCCAGCTACAATGTTTTTGCCTTGCTGAGTACAAATGGGAAATATTCATCTAAGAACTCATCTGGCTCCATCCACAGGTTGACCCTCTGGTCTCTAATAGGTCCCACTCTTCCCTGGTTATCCTCTTACCCTAATACATTTATAAAAAGCCTTGGGTTTTTCCGCCACCAGACAATGATATTTCATGGCCCCTGTCTGCCCGCCCAATTTCCCTTTAAAGCAAACACCTTCCCCACCCCCCCCCACCCCCACCCCTCCCCAACACTATCTATACCTTGAAGTACGTCCTCTGTTTTAATGTGCTGCACCTGACAATCGCTTCCTTCTTTTTCTTTATTAAACTCTCAACATCCCTTGACATCCCAGGTTCCCTGGGCTTGCTGCCTTTGCTCCTCACTAGAGGAGCACGTTGGCCCTGAATTCTCACAATACTACTTTTAAAGGTCTCCCACTTTTCAAATGTAGACTTATCTGCAAATAGCTGCTCTCAGTCTGTGTTTGCCAGATCCTGTCCTAATGATATTGAAATTGACCTACTCCCAGTTTAGACACTTAACTATGAAACTTATGGTCACTGTCCCCAAAATGCTTGCCTATTAAAATGTCTTGACCGTCTTCATTGTGGCAGATTAGGTCTAGCACTGCCCCATCTCTATTAGAACTATCTGTGTTCTGGTTCAAAAAACAATCCTGGATACACTTCAAAAACATTCCACTGTCTAAACCTTTGATACTAAGACAATCCCAGTTAATGTTGGGATTACAACTATCACCCTGTTTCTCATACACCTTTCTGGTGATCTGCTCCTCTCTGTCCCGTGACTGTTGGGAATCCTGTAGTATAATCCCAGCAATTTTTTTATTTCTAAGCTCCACCCAGATGGCCTCATTTGAGCACCGCTCCCCCTACCCCCTAGGATGTCCTCCCTCATTGCTGCAGCGATGATTTTCTTTATCAATAATGGAATACCCCCATCTCTCTTACGTCAAACCTGTCATGCCTGAAACCTCTATACCCTGGAATGTTAAGGTGCCAGTCCTGTCCCTCCTTCAACAATGTCTCAGGAACTGCACCAATATCATATTCCCATAATGCTCGTTGATCTAAGTTCACCCATCTCACCAGTCAAACTCATTGCATTCAAATAGATACAACTGAGCTTTGGGGACCTTTCACGTGTTTCTCCCTGCCCATGTGTTCCCCACCTACTGCATGGTCCTGGCATTCCTTCAACATCTGATTGGACCTTGCTCCCACCTCTGTCCCCCAACCCCCCTGCCAAATTAGTTTAAAACCTCCTCAATAGCATGAGCAAACCTCCCTTTCTAAATTCCTTGTCTGTAAATGCATTGTGGCACGAGGCCAGACGCATTGAGAAGACTTTTAAAAAAGCTTTTGAGATTACTCATTTCTTAAAAAAGCAATAGTGTACAAAAGCGAGCAAGATATCATAAACATCTATAAAACAGCCAGCTGAAGAATTGTTTCCAACACTGGGCATTGTGCTGTAGGGAGGATGTCAGCCCATCAATCATGGGGAGAGACTGTAACAGAGAAGCTTACAAAAAGATTTGATAGAGGTGTTCAAAATCACACATGGTTTTGAATGAGCAATTGCTTCCAGTGTCAGTGGGTACATAACTAGAGACTACAGATTTAATGTCAGTGATCAAAGAATCAATGGTGGCAAAAGGAAACATTTTTATAAATGAGTTTTTGAATTAGATTACCTACAGTGTGGAAACAGGCCCTTCGGCCCAACAAGTCCACATCGACCCGCCGAAGCGTAACCCACCCAGACCCATTCTCCTACATTTACCCCTTACCTAACACTACGGGCAATTTAGCGTGGCCAATTCACCTAACCTGCACATTTTTGGATTGTGGGAGGAAACCGGAGCACCCGGAGGAAACCCACGCAGTCACGGGGAGAATGTGCAAACTCCACACAGTCAGTCGCCTGAGGCGGGAATGAGTTGTGGCTGGGATTGCAGTGACTGAGAGAGGCAGAAAGGCATTGAACAAAAAAAAACAGGTCTTTGTGTAAAACCAAGCAGTAGATTAGGGTAAACCGAATATCCACCAGAGACACAGTGAACCAAATGGCCACTTTGTACACACTATCATTTTATAATTTAGTGAACATTCAGCTCATAATGTAACGATTGAACTGGCTCCAGTGAATACACATCTAAGAAAACACTTGTGTCGGTGTCTAAAACCAGGTTGGTTTAAATCAAAGATGATTCAAGAATTTGATTGGGTAATTAGATTGAAATTATTTTCAAGAAAGAGGTGGCACAATCGTGAAGCTGGAGGTAAGCCATTCTGCATTGGTAACAGGATGTTCCTCAACAGCAAGAGTATAGTGAAAATATGGAACTTGTTTCCACCGAGAGAGGAAAGAAGAGTGAGAGAAAAGAGAGCGAGAAAGGAGAGGAGAGGAAAAAAAAGAGAAGAGAGAAGAAGGAAAGAGAAAAGAGAAGCGAAGACAGAAGCGAGGAGAGGAGAGAAGAGGCACGAGACAGAGAGAGAGGGACAGGGACAGAGGGACAGAGAGAGAGGGACAGAGAGACAGAGAGACAGAGAGACAGAGAGACAGAGAGACAGAGAGACAGAGAGAGACAGAGAGAGACAGAGAGAGACAGAGAGAGACAGAGAGAGACAGAGAGACAGAGAATGACCAGAGATAGTTACTAACATCAAAAGGAGTGAAAGAGAGAACTATGTGCTTTTGAAACACCACGAGAGAGAACAGACACAGTATTTTCATAAAGACAAGAGCAGACTTCTGTGAGAAAGTGGCAGAAGATTAAAAAAAAGTGGCAGAGAGTCCCATCAACCTGATTCCACCTGTCAGTGACAAAGTGTAATGTCACAGATAAACGAGTGACTGGTAAATATTTTGTGCATGTCTCTTTTCATTGGGCAAGTAGCGTACATCAGGAGATATTATTGCAGCTGAGCAGTACAATTGAGAAATTCAATTTTAAATTATTTATCATTCAGTTTGGTTCATGACACATAACAGAAGTAGCTGGGCAGGCGAATGTTGGAGTTGGCAGATCCACATTGACCAAATCTGCAGCAAGCGTTAGCTGCTCAAGAAACTTCAGTTCGGAGTTGTTAAGGTGGAAGCCAAGTTACACTGTGAGGTATCAGAGAGGTGGGAGAGGTAGCAAGACTTTGCCTCAGAGGGTAGTCACACCCTTTATGTTAATTACATCAAATCTAGTGCATGGGTAGGGACAGGAGAGTGTGACTGCAAGTGAGACAGGTATCCATAGATGTGAGGTTAGGAGAATTGGCCAGACTATAATTGCCCATAGTGTTCATGGATGTGTAGGTTAGGGGCATTAGTTAGGAGTAAAATGTAGAGTAACGAGGAATGGGTTTGGGTGGGATACTCTTCGGAGGGTCAATGTGGACTTGTTGGGCTGAAGGGCCTGTTTCAACACTGTAGGGATTCTATGACTCTGTAGGGATTCTATGAGCATGCAGAATTCAGCTTTGGAGGGTGTGAACTGCCAAGAGGAAGAATGAACTGACCAAAGCAATATGGTCCAGAGTGCATTGAAATGGGGGGATAAATGATAAATGAGAAATGTAGCAGTAATTGGGAATATCACGATTTGGGGATTAGATACTTCTCTGCAGCAAAGACAGAGAGATCTGATGCTATGTTGTTAACCTGGAACCAAGGTCAAAAAAACTCCTTTGGGCTAGAGAGAAACTTGTCATGAGAGGGGAAGGATCCAGTTGTTGGGATCCATGTAGACATCAATGGCAAAGGTAGGGTTGGAAAATCCTGAGGGATTACAAACAGCTCGAAGCTAAATTTGAAAGCAGAACCACAAAGGTAATGATCTCTGGATTACTACCTGAATCACATGTAAGTTGACAGACAGTAAGTAAGATTAGAGAGATTAATGCTTGCCTCAAAGATTCAGGTGGGAGAATGTATTCCAACTCATGAGGCACTGACACCAGAACAGGAGAAGGAGAGAGATGTTCCATTAGGGCAGCCATGTTGAGGCCAGCATTCTTGGGAATCACATAACTAGGGATATGGATAGGGCTTTTAACTAATTATTGGGTGGAGGCGGTGGTGGTCATGGTGGTGGGGGGTGGAGGGTTCAATTGAAGGAAAGATTTTAAAAATAAATGAGAGAGAGTAGAGATGCGAGTTAGTCAAAAAGTAAACGATAACCAAAGGGTGACAAGAAAGCGTAGAAAATGTATGTTACTGATTGCAGCTGAAATCAGAGCCAGAGAAAGTATTAATAGTAAAGAGTTAAAGTTTAGGGCTCTTTATCTGAATGCACTCACTATTTGTAACAAGATAAATGAGTTTATAGCACAAATATAAATAAGTAAAAAATGATTTGATAGCTATTACGGACAGGTGGTTGCAAGGTGACCAGGACTGGGAATTTAATACTGCATCCCTGGAATGACAGGACTGATGTATGAGGAGGCTAGACTGTTTAGGACTATATTCACCAGAGGTTAGAAGAACATGAGGATTATTTTATAGAAACTTATAATGTTCTAACAGGCCAAGACAGGTAAACTCAGGAAGGAGAGTTCCAGAACTACGGCCACAGTTGAAGAAAATAGAATAGGCCATTTGGGGCTTGGATGAGGAGAAATTTCTTCACCAGAGAGTGATGAGCCTATGAAATTCCTGGCCGCAGAAGGCAGTTCAAGATGTTATTACACACCTCTGGATGGGAGTTGAACCAGGAACCCACTGATGCTTATATTTTCTCCATTACAGACATCAGGCTAAACACCCTCTGATTCCCTGTTTTCTTTTTACCTTTTCATTTAAAGAGTGGTGCTACATTAGTTACCCTCCAATCCATACAAACTGTTCCAGAGTCTACAGAATCTTGAAAGATGACCCTAGAAATATTTCTAGGGCCACTTCCTTAATATTCTGGAATGCAGATTATCAGATCCTGGGGATTTTTCAGTATTTGATCCCATCAATTTCCCAACACCATTTTCCAACTAATATTGGTTTCCTTCAGTTCCTAGCTATCACTTAGACACGGTCTTCCCCAATGTTTTGGGATGTTATTTGGGTCCATTGTGAAGACAGAATACACTTACTGGTCTGTCATCTCTTTGTTCTCTATTACAACTTGTACTATTTCTAAACATAAGACACTTGTGAAGAGAAAAAGACGAATGAACACATTTCTACAGAATTATTTTTACAAATCAGTTTGTATGTTCCGTACTGTATTTTTCCTCACTTAATCAATCCCTTTGTCCTCCATTGCGGAGATCTAAACTGCTTCGTTGGGAGCCTGTGGAATTTCTCTGTCACAAGTGGTGCCTCAGGCTAAAATAGCAAATGCTTTCAAGAGGGAGTTAGCTATAGTTCTTAGGGCTAAAAGGATCAAAGGGTATGGGGAGAAAATGGCAACAGGGGATTGCGTTAGATGATCAGCCAAGATCATATTGAAGGGTGGAGCAGGCAGGAAGAAACAAGTACTCCTATTTAGTATGTTTTACACAACCAAACAGAATCGACATGGTTTTATGAAAGGGAAGTCACGTCTGATAAAATGTTCAGCATTCTTTAATGATATTTGAAGAAGTCAAGTTGATAAAGGTTCATTGGCAGGCGTAATGCAGAGGGCATTCAATAAGGCAGCACATTAAAGGTTATTGCACAAGATAAGAGCTCATAGTATTGGAGGTAAAGTACTGGCATAAATCGAGGATTGGTTAACGTGGAATTCAGACAGTCGGATCCAATGATTTTTTTTTCAGGTTGGAAAGACGCAAGTCCTACTGCCTCAATTGTTTACCATCTACCTTGAGATATCTTGACATTCAGGGATATGGGACAAGCGCAGCAAAATGGGATTATATCGATTAACTAACAATACAAAAATATCCCTGTGGATATAAGGAATCCGAATGGATATTTACATGGATTTGATAAGGGAGCAATAATGTGGCAGTTGGAATTTATTGTAGGTAATTGTGAGGTCATGCACTTTGGTAAGAAGAATCAAAAGGAAAGCTATCATTTAAATGGACAGAGACGCCAAAAAATTGTAACACAGAGGGATCTGGGCGGTCTTGTGCATGAAACACAAAAGGTTAGCATACAGAAGAAGAAAGTAATTGAGACAGCAGATGAAATTTCTGCTTTTATTGCAAGGGATTGGAATTTAGAAACAAGGAAGTGCTGTCACAACTCCACAGGGTGTTGGCAAGATTGTACCTGAGTGTATCTTTTACAGTTTTACTCCCCTTACTGAAGAAAGGATATACTAGTATTAAAAAAAAGTTAGATTCAATAGGCCAATCACTGGGATGAAAGGGTTGCCTATTCAATACAGTTTTTATTCATTACAGTTTAGAATAATAAAGGGTGATCTTATCAAAATATATAGGATTCTGAAGGAGTTTGACAGGGTAGATGCTGAGAAAATATTTCCACTAGTTATATAGACCTTGGTAATGCCACACCTTGACTACAGTATGCACTTTTGGCTCTCCTAGTCAGAGGAAGGACATGCTTTTTATTCAGGGAGTCCAGCAAAAAATCACCAGATTGATTCCAGGGATGGCAGGACTGGCATATGAAGAAAGACTGGATCAACTAGGCTTGTATTCACTGGAATTTAGAAAAATGAGGGGGGGATGTCACAGAAACAAAATCCTGATGAGATTGGTCAGGCTAGATATGGGAAGAATGTTCCCAATGTTGGAGAAGTCCAGAACTAGGGGCAACAGTTTAAGAATTCGGGGTAAGCCATTCAGGACTGAGATGAGAAACAATTTCTGAACTCAGAGTTGTCAACCTGTGGAATTATCTACCACCGAAAGCTGTTGGGGCCGGTTCGTCAGATATATTCAAGAGGGAGCTGGATATGGCTCGTTTGGATAAAAGAATTAAGGAATATGAGGAGAAAGCAGGAGTGGGATACTGAGGTTGCATGATCAGCCACGATCATATTGAATGGTGGTGCTGGCTCGAAGGGCTGAATGGCCTACTCCTACACCTATTTTCTATGTGTCTATGTTTATTGGGAGAAATGTCCAACTAGGAAATAATGTAGGGAACACTCATTTGAACCTGAATTGTGAAGGAAGTTCTTCTCCTAGGGGGCAGTGAATGTCCAGAATTATTAATTCCAGAGAGTTGTGCAGATCAGATCACTGGAAGTATTTAAAGACGGGATAGATATAATTTTGAAATACAGGCCAGTTAAGGGCAACCATGAGCTGGTACAAAGTTCAGAAGTTGCTGGAAAAGCTCAGCAGGTCTGGCAGCATCTCTGAAGAGAAATCAGAGTTAACATTTCGGGTCCAGTGACCTTTCCTCAGTTCCTCAATTTTAATTTAAATCTGTTTTTAATACAAGGGTGCATCACAGCATCCTGTCCTGCAAAGACAAGTTGACCATTGCAGTGAGCAGTACAATTTAAGTCTTGGCATGCATTACTGCACTTGTCCCAATGGAGAAAGTACCATAATGCACTGAAAACTGAAGGGAAACATGCTGGCAAACTCTCATGTCATGTATGTCATTTTACTCAAGAGGACATTGGATGACTATTTCAATAGAAACAATGTGCTATGACATGGGCATAAGGCCAAGATGCTATTTGGACAGCAGGTGCAGATACAATGGAGTGAATGGTCTCCTATGCTGCATCACTGCAGTCCTATAGTTCTGTGTTGGATTGATATACAAATGTCCACTGATCGTTAGTGTTGTTAAATATATCCCTGCTGTTTAACAATACAACAATCTAAGTACCAACTGCACTCCACTGATTCATGGGAAATCCACTTTAAAATGAACTATCACTTGCAGCTTTTAAAAAAAGGCCATCCAGGGTTTCAGCTTCAACAGGCTGCATTGCTGACATTTTCCTGGGTTAGCTAAATGTATTAGGAATGCTTAACTGAGTCATACAGACCCTTCAGCCCAACCAGTCCATGCCAACCATTATCTCAAACTAATTAAGTCCTGCCTGCTTGCACTGGGCCCACATCCCTTCAAACGTTTCCTATTCATGTATTTATCTCAACTTTTTTTTTAAACATTGTAACTGTAGCTGCATCGATCACTTCCTCTGGAAGTTCACTCCACATACGAACCACTGAAAAAAAAAATTGCCCCTCATGTCTTTTAAAAATCTTTCTCCTCATACCTTAAAAACGTGCCCTCTAATCTTGAAATCCCTCACCCTAGGGAAAAGACACCTGCCATTCATCTTATCTTTACCCCTCATGATTTTATTAACCTCTACAAGGTCACCTCTCAATCTCCGAAACTCCAGTGAATAAAGTCCCAGCCTATCCAGTCTCTCCATCCAACTCAAGCCCTCCATTCCTGGCAACATCCTGGTAAATCTCTTCTGACCCCTCTCCAGCTTAATAACATCTTTAATAATAAAGTCCCGAGGAATCTGGAACCACTTATCCCAGATTGGCTGTGTTTACATTTTGATTGATGGCTTTAATAGGTTATGTATCTTTGATACTGGAAGTGGGTAATAGTGTGTTTTACAACAGATTAACAGCCTGATGATCCTGTGTACTTTCCCTACAAATACAATCACAGATTCATTGGCAGGAAATTAGTTTTAAAAAACCAACTGAAAAAAAGAAAAACACTGGAAGACATCCAGTGGGTCAATCAGCTGTGAGACATACCAGGAATATTTGATCAATACATTTGTCAAACAAAAATCTCTAGTTTCAAATGACAAGTCACTTCTAAATTCCAAACTATCTTCCTTTTTTAACTGGTACAGATAAATCCACGGGGTTTTTTTTCTAGTATCCTCCATGCTCACATTAAGAAAATGTTTTGTTTTTATCAATAACTCCCTGTTTAACTTTCACCCACTCAATACTTGTACTCACCAGGGCCACATTTGAAACAGCACTTGCCATCCTTAAAGTACTCGGTCTTTTTGTCACAGTCACTGGGGGAGGCACACAGGCAAAGCTGCAAATTAAACAGACACAAGATCCTCAGAACAAGCTGCTGACCTTTTCCTCAAGCTCCCTTCTTAATGAGAATTAGTTTTCTTCAACTCTCATTGATCAAGACCAACTGAAGTAGATTAAACTTCTTATTAACTGGCACCTATGGGAGCAGAAGCATGCTCAAATATTCTGGATAATCCAGAAATCCGCAGAATCAATGTTAAAAACACACAGTAAATAGTAGAAATGCAATTAGGAGGTATACAAATCACTGTTATACTTCATTTACAGCACTAAATAATAAAGCAACTTAGCTTTAAATAAAACTTACCCTCATAGAGCCCACTCACTCACACCCTCAATTGACAACTTGGACATTGCGATAATGCAGTAAATTATCAGTATTTCAGGTACGATATGTAATTTGCTTTTTTACTCACAGGTTTATCAAGAGTGCCACCCATTATTAAAGTGAAGTTTGCTGTATGACAATCTAACCTTTCGAGTTCAATAGTAGTTGTCCAACATTACTGAATTATACAATGCTGAAAAATGGCCATTATCTGAAAAATCTATCCAATTAATCTTACTCCTTTCTACACTCCTGTACTGTGCAGCTTTCTTCTTTCCAATTATTATTGACTTCCTTTTTGCAAGTTACGAGTGCACAGTGCCAACAGCACAGAAACAGGTCAGCATGACCCAATTGACACTCCCTGCACCACCGCATCCTTTTGTATGCAATCTCATAGGCTCAGATTGAGTGATGCTCACAACAAAGATATCCCTGCCTCCATACTCTCTCCCACCCTCAGCCCTGCCTGACCCAGACCCAATCCCAACCCCCGCTCCAAATCATGCGAAGCAGGCAGCTGTGAGACCCCTAATTCTTCTTGCTCCAGATTCCTGCCCTCTACCCTTCAGACAATTCACTGCAGCCCCAGCAATGGTTACCACTCCTGGTGGCACTGTTGGGACAGGTAGGCTGCCAAACGTTTGATTGGCCTGCGTCTCTCAGAGCGGGGCTTCCTCTACCTAAGGATAGAAGCCAGAGTTCAAAACAGGTAAAGGCACAATGGCTCTTCAATAGTTTTGAGGCCAATCCAACAGTTACAGGCAAACAGGCTCACCCTCCATTTTTAAATACCCACCCACCTACCCACCGCCAGTGAATAATTTATCTCCTGGGTGCACAACTTGCAAAAGACTCTTCGGATTTGAAGCTGGAGATTACTAATTCCATTGTAAACACAGGCTCAGCAATGGAAGACCTGCATTGATAGTAACAGCTCGTAACCTCCAACAGCTTGTTGTAACAAATGCAGCAGCCATTTTGCATCCAGCACCATTCCACAGTCTGCAATGTCAGTGAACAGATAATCTGTTAAATATGAACCAGTAAACCAAAGAGCTCCCCTGCTCTTAGTGGAGTTTCCTCACAGCCACCTAAAAGAGGCCTCATCTGAAAAGCAGCTCCTCCAACAGTGCAGCACCCACCCTTAGTACTACACGGGGCCTGTTCAGCCTAAGCCTGCAGAGCAGGAACTAAACTCACAAGTTCCTGGCTCCGAGGCACGACCAATGCTGACTGAGCTCGAACAGGCACTGAAAAACAAGTTAACCGACGGAAGAGAAACACAAGTGATATTATCACTGGACCATTACTCCAGAGACCCTGGTAATGTTATGGGAACCCGAGTTCAAATCGCAGCAGATGGTGGAATTTGAATTCTAAAAAATCTGGAATTAAGAGTCTAATGATGACCATGGATCCATTGTTGACTGTTCTGGTTCACTAATGTCCTTCAGGGAAGGAAACTGCTATCCTTACCCGGTCTGACCTACATGTGACTCCAGACTCACAGCAATGTGGTTGACTCTTAACTGCTCTCTGGGCAATTAGCAATGCCCTCACTCCGTGAATGAATAAAAAAACAAGCTGTTCTAATAATAAAGCAAAACAGGTTCCAGGAGTACATTCTGAGCTGCACAGTATTTCCTAATCCCAGAATTACTGCTGAATTTAACCCAAGGAGGCCTTTTTTGAATAAAATTGAAGCTCGTCTCTGATTACCTTTTTTTTAACCTCAAAATAAAACAATTGGTGAGTTCTCCCAGAGGACGGAAGGAGACTGGTTCATTTGGCCAACCACAGCGCTGGGAACCACAGAAACGTAAGGAAAGTCAACAGAGATAGGGAGACTTTCTAAATGAGTAAAGGGCAATAAACAGGTCACAGAACGGCCGCCAAGGATCTGCAGCTGAAATATTTCAGGTTGTGTTTCCTCTTGAGTCACTGCTCCCATGCTGGCACCTTCCAAAGGGGAGATTAATTTTATTCTTCCATTGAGTTCTCGATGATCTGAAACAATAAGATCTGAAGCAACATTCTCAAACCCAGCTCTGCTTGCTCAATCAACCCTTTACAGGAAGATTACCACGTTCTGTTGTCTCCTGCTGTAACAATCGCTGCACTGTCATCCAGAGGGGAATTTACCAGAATCTCAAATGACCAACCTGTGAACAATGTTCATCCCGTCCTAGCCTTGCTGCAAGTGACTGAATACCTGCCTGACTCAACCCATGGAGCTGTAAACGAAACCGTTATAAATCATCACCATTACAACACAAAGAAAATCGTCACACCCGGGACAGTATGAAATGTCTCAATTTCTGCACAACAAGTCAATCTATTTTAAAGTTATTTCTCTGTTTCACAGTTGTTATTTGTAAACTGGGTGTTCGTACTGGAAATGTACAGTTCTTTTTTGGTACAGGCCACATTATCAGCCAGACACTAGGACACATTTGGCAACCATCTAGCAGCAGAACTCAGTGTTGTAGGCTTACAGACCTGGATGAAACTATATTGTCTATGATGCACTTCCTGCTCACTGTTACCATTCTAGCTGATGTTACTATTGGACAAGTCAGATCCCAGAATGAAATCTGGCTTGACAAATTTTATTCTGTTTGCCATGCTGGTCACTCACTGAAATATAGTCACATATAGTTGAATATGTTCTTTAATAATAAAACAGATCATGCAAACATTTAAAAAAAATAGGTCTGACTAAATAGAGAATACAGTTTGAAAAATCTTAAAGCACACAACAAAATAAAGTCTCATCTATTTTCCCAAATGTTTCACTTTATAGCAATCTAGAGAAATGAGACCGAGATCTCAAATCATTAGGTTCAACTTAACAGATTCTCCCCAGTTCATTCTTGTGAACTCTTCTTATGTTCACAAAATGGAACGCTCAGACTTTCTCAATCTTTTGATAATCTGCAGATTTATAATCAAACACTTTTGGGATTGGAAGCCTTCCAAACTGAACCTTTATCTGAAGGTAAATATGCTTCCCCTGAACTGTCCTATCCTCCATCGTAGGAGAGAAACTAGATTTGCTTCTGAGCTTAGTTAGGTCTCTTCCAAGACTACCCTAAAAGTATTCAATGCCTTGGAGTTCTCGGCTAAAACTGATCTTTGATTATTCTAAATAAAAGGCAAGATAACGCAGTCCAATGTTTACTCTCCCAACATAAACCCCACAGTGTCAGCAATCTCCCATCAACACTCCAAGGTGTTCACCATGAACATTGTTCACAGTCACCTGTACTCAGACACATACTGGATGAGGTGACTGATTCAGAGGGACACCCCCTGAACTTCTTTCTTTCAAACCCTTCACAAAGTGATATGATAGCAGTTTGAATGCTAAAATTTACATAAAAACATTTATGTATCACACGTCTAATTTATCCACAAAATCTCTTCGGCCTCAGCGCACTCAGCCCAAAGCACACTCTCTGCTGTTTCTCTCAGTTTTAATTCCTCATTTGCCTGCGTCTGTTTTCCTGTTTGACCTCGCACTATGACTCATGCACTTCTGTTGATGGTCTCTATTTTACACATGGAAAATAGTCAGACCAAAGAAATGTACGTAATATCATTGTAATCAGAGTGGTTAAGTCACCTGTTGGGGGCCTTTTGGAAGATGAAGGCTAGATATTCACCAGGCTATTGGCAGAACACCCCTGTCCTTCAACAAAATAAAAATGACCGATTTGACAACCACCAGCTTGTTTTAATGGCTCAACCTGACCTCATGACCTCAGACTTCTTCATGAGAAAGCTGCTGCAAACAAGGTTTATTTCTTATCTGGGCCATTGTCAAGCTCATCAAGTTGCTGAATTGTAACGAATAAATAGACTGTTGGAGAATTGTCAAAGTATCAATGAACAGTTTACAACACTGCTCCCTCCACACTCATGAATCATTTTCGTTAACCTAGCACCTTTTCTTAGTCTCGGATTCTAAGATTTTAAATCGTGTTGATGCTTACTAATACGGTTCACACTACTTTGTCCAGGTCTACCCTACATTCAACAAATCAAAATGGGTGACCTACAGAATCTGAACCAAAATATCCTCCATATGCTTTATATTCAAGGTAAGTTACAAGTAATTTGCAAGATGCAACTACTGCAAGTCTCACTCAGGAATTGGCAACTCCATATTGTCGATGTCCTGTCCGGTAATGTACATTACAGACTAATACAGTTTGATGTCCTGTCCGGTAATGTATATTAATGACCCATACAGTCTGATGTCCTGTCGGGTAATTTACATTACTGACCTATACAGTCTGATTTCCTGTCCGGTAATGTACATTACAGACCCATACAGTCTGATTTCCTATCCAGTAATGTAAATGACAGACCCATATAATCGGATTTCCTGTCCGGTAATGTACATGACAGACCCATATAGTCTGATTTCCTGTCCGGTAATGTACATTACTGACCCATACAGTCTGATTTCCTGTCCGGTAATGTACATTACTGACCCATACAATCTGATTTCCCGTCCTGTAATGTACATTACAGACCCATACAGTCTGATGTCCTGTCCGGTAATGTACATTACAGACCCATATAATCTGACTTTCTGTCCGGTAATGTACATTACTGACCCATACAGTCTGATTTCCTGTCTGTTGAGTTATAAAGATGACATGGTTGAGCTCTCCCGACAAGAACGTGATCTGAACTGGAATGTCCATTCAACAAACTACCTGTCCCATTTGGGAATTCGCTGTCAGCAGGAGACTGAGCTGGGCTATCAATTCAGTACTTTGTTGTTTCCTCTAATTTAAATTATTTTAGCGCGAAATAACACAGTATCGGTTTAACCTCAGAAAATGTTCAACATCTGGATCAAACAAAAAGCAGTCGTGCTCTTACATCTAAACCCCAAACGAGACTTCCTGTTCATAGATGAGCTGGTGGCAGATATAGGTTACAGACATTAAACAACAATCAGGCTTCTACCACTGCGTCTCTGATATTAACCAAACCCAAACTCTTAAATGGCTGTGATAGCATTTGAACATAGACTTTTACTCCAGTCCTTTAATCAGTAATGCAATAACAAACACAGTATCACGGTATAAATCTTTTCTATTAAGCACATAAAAAAAGAACTATTTTCTTCCGACTTCCCTTTCAAGCACTGATTCACGATGGGCCTCAACTCCTTAGAGATTAACCATCCCTCAGCACTAGACTCTGTCACCTGTGAATGTGACATGAGCAAACATTCATCTCTGAAGACACAATCCATCTTCCCCTGTGTCATTATACTCTCTCTTATAGAGGTTGTGGATTTGGATAGGGAAAACCCAAGCTGATTTCCCCTCTCTACAATACCAAGCCAACTGTAGACCCTCAACTCCCACCCCAGTTGTGATTGGTTAGTGCTCAAATTGAGGACTGAATTTGGATCTTTACTGAGTCTGATTTCTCAGTTGGCTGCACAATTCCATTCCTCAGTACAATATATTGGGCCAACAGTACTTGCAGCAAAATGGTATTGTCACTGCCTTTAAGCTGGGAGGCCAGAGTTCAAATTCCATTTACTCCAGAGGTGTGTAATAACGTCTCTGAACATATTAAATAGAAAAATATATTGAGCCATTTTTTGAATCTCATGTTCCTGCTGTGATTCCGTGAATGAATATAAAAGAGGAAATGTGAATCAATGAATAAACCAGTTTTTCAATGGGCCTGGAGTACCAACATTGGGAAAAGCAACCACCTGGCAGGACTGTGTTGGAGGGACGATTGTCTTAATACTTAACTCTGCTCCACTGACAGACTATAGCTCACAAACAAACAGTCTTGTACAGTAACTAGCTTAACAGCATCAGTTCCAATACATTCATAGCTTTTCTGTTTCGTTAACTGTTGGTTTGCATTTTCGCTCCTCTGTCCCATTAGAGCATAATTTAGATGGGACCACAGCTTCCTGACCTTTACCCCAGAAATGCCCCAATGCTAATGTTGTCCTGTTAATCCAAATGCTTAAATGTGAGCAATCAAAAAAGAGCTAACTTATAAAGTAGCAGGCCACAACTTTACTTTGATATGTTTTAGATTTGTGGGGTTTTTTTTTAATCCTAAGGCCCAGCTTATGTCTGGGGCATATGTTTAGCCAGCAATTTCCAGCAGCTACGTTATACAACAGGAAGTGGTTGTTTCAGTGGAAAATGGTTCCTCCACTGTGAGTGAGTGAATAGGATTATCAAATCTCACAGCCTAGGAGGCGGCCATTCAGCCCATTGTGCCTCTGCTGACTCTTTTGCAAGAATTCCCCACTATCAACCCTGGGGATCACCACTGACCAGAATCCGAACTGGATTCGTCACTTAAATATCTTGGCATCCTGTAGCAACTGACTCACCTTCCAACTCTCCAAAGCCTGTCCACCATCTACATGGCACAAGTCAAAGGTGTGATGAAATACTCTCCATGTGCCTGGATGAGTGCAGCTCCAACAACACTCAAGAAGCTTGACACGATCCAGAACAAAGCAGCACACCTGATTGTTTGGGGATGTGGTGCCAAACATTCTCCCAACTACCGATCCTCAGTTCCAGTAGTGCGTACATTTTAAAAGGATACAGTGCTGCAACTCACCAACACTCCTGGGAAGGACAAGGGCAGCAGATACACCCGCACCTACATGTTCCCGACCAAGTCACTCACCACCCTGACTCATACCACTGTTCCTTTACAGTCACTGGTTCAAAATCCTGGAACTCCCTCCCTACTGGCACTATAGGTGTATCTACACCACATGGAGTGCAGTGATTCAAGAAGACAGCTCACCACCACTTTCTCCACAGCAATTGAGGATCAGTGATAAATGCTGACTTGGCCAGCAATTCCAATAAGCTGACAACAATAGAAAGACAAGCAGCCAAGTAAATGTAGCTCTCTCTCTTTGTAGCTTGTGAACGTGAACATGCAGAGCATGGGAGTGGAACCCCCTGGAATTTGACTGGGGATTAGCATCCAGGAGGGCAAAAAATATGCTATCATATCTATATCGCTGTTATGAAGATGTAATCTGCTCTCTAACCTTTGTATATCTCATGAGGTCATGAGTCCATCTGCAGCACTGAAGTCAACCTAGCCAGTCACTGCTGGTTGTTCCAAGCCTATGCTGTGCTGAGTGAGTTGTCTTAACAGAAGGGATCCTGTTTGCTGAAGCTTGCTCACAGCTTATGTAAAAGATAATTTGTTGCAAAAACACAAAGTCATAACACTGATCGTCAGACACACGCAAACTGTCACTATCCCTGAATTACAGAGGCTCCACACAAAAACTGCAACAGGCTATTGACATTGTTCTGTCTTTTCCTCCCATTAAAGGAGGAGATGAAGAACTGGAATTTTAGTTCTTGCACTTAGCAGACCAGGGCCATTAAGCAATTGGGTGCAGATTCAACAACCAGGAAACATGTTTATATGGCTAGGGAATGGCTGGCAGTGGAAAATCATTCACTCACTCACTCTTTCACTGATCTGATGGAAAGCCCATGTCCTAGAGAATGTAGGGCCCTAAGTCTGTTTGTGAAAGGGAGCCCTGAGTTAACGGAAACATTTCATCAGCTGATGAGCTATCTTCAAACAAATCAATTCAAGAGGAAATAACTTATGAATTGCCGTTACTAAGTTTTGTCTGTAATACGTTGCTCAAGTTTCAAAATAGGGTCTAGCACCAGTCAATTCCAGAAATAGACAGATCTGTAAACTCTTGTTATTATCACCTACTTCCAGAAATTGGTCAACAATGTCTTTCAGTTCTTAATCTTCAAACAAGATGGCAGTGATAAAAAGTGAACAGGAAGTTTGGAAATGCTGTTGATAACTCGGGGATATCACAGCTTTAATGATTCTATCCTCATACTGATAATTTTTAAGTACAACTAAGGGGGAAAGAATCACAATGATCACAACTAGACAGCCCTGAGGAGAAATCCATACAGGAAGGTTGTCGGCCAGCCTCAGTCCAGTACGTTCTCTATTACAATGACACATACCTTGAACACAGTGCCAATTCTATTCCTCCTCAGCACTCAGCGCTACGGCGTGCTTGGTAGGTTACTGCACATTGAGTGTAATACTTCCCACTGATCCCTGATCTCAGATTCCCTGATAGAGGGAAATGATGAGCAGTGGACAAGAAGAAGCTCCAAGGAAAAGACTAAATCCCTCAGCGAGGTTACTCAACACCAAAGAACTGAGGAGAAAGAATTTAGGATTTTCTTCTAGACTTATAAAGAGGTAGTATCACAGTGGATGAAGTTGGAGGTGGGGAGTGGACATTAGCCCAGCTCAACCTGACTGTAGCCCCACCCCCATGACCTCCACCACCCCTCAAGTCAAAGGTCAGCTCCCGTACATGAGGGAAGTGTCATTAAGCCAATGAGCTTATTGGATGGTGGAGCACCAATAGAAGTGACAAAGGCACAAACAAAATGACAGAATCTTTCTGGGAGCAACAGGATCATCACCTTGGCAGACACCATGACCTCCACCCATCACTGGGATCAGACTGTCTCCCTGGAAAGGTGTCGAGACCGGAAACACCATTTCATAAGGCCTGGCACCAGCTTCTTCCCGAGGCGCTGGCAGTACCATGGCCAGATGTGTGGGCAAGTTGCCATGGATTCAAGCAGTCTCTCCTCAAACCCTGCTCCCAAGCACACTGCCAACTAGTTAGAGGCATTGATGGTCCAGGATGATGCAGGAGTAAGGAAATCCCTCTCAAGGGTGAGGTGGTGTTAAAGAGTGTCCACTGTGGCAAGTACAGAAAAATGTAGCAGTCTGGCTGTGCACAGCAAGTTCCCATAAACAGGAATGATTTAACAAAAAAAAGAGAACTTGGTTTTAGTAAAACTGATTGAGGGATAGGTATTGTCGAGCACACTGTGGAGACTCCTCCTGCTATTCTTTTATGTTACAGGAATTGGAAGGGACAGCCAGGATTAATGCCCCATGCAAAACACAACAACTATGGAAGAGAAGGGAAGCCCAGGGTTAGATGGATCGCAGACATTTGAAAGAAATTGCAGGTCGCAACCTCTCAGGCAACTGGCTCCGTGTCACTGTAGGATGTGAGGTTTCGAGAAAGAATCTTCTGTGATCCCACCTACGACAGTGGTAACCCTGCTGATCTCACTCCAGCTGGGTTCGTTCTGTTTGCACAAACCTCTCCCACAAACGATAACACCATTGCACCAGAGAAACCACAACACTCAAGAGGAAACTACCTAAAACATCTGATATTCACTCCTGGAAGTGTTTATCTGATTTTCTAGACTTCATACCTCTCGTTATCCCATTTCAATATCAATTTTGCTTTCTATTCAGCTGACTACTTCCATTTTACCTTTGAAATGTAATTATTTTGTTTTTCTATATCTGAGGCCTTTTTTTAACTCACTCCCCATACATCCTCCATGCTATTTCTTTACTCTTTCCGATTGACTTATTAAATATCATTTCCATTGATTTCTCTCACTTCCCTAACTGCCAGTTTTCTCTCCTGAGGTTCTCGCTTGTGCTGTCATTCGGGTTTTTGAGGCCTCAAGTGAGGTTTGAGCCTTTGCATTGTTTCAGTCAGCAATCTGAATGCAAGAGTCTCCACTAAACACGCTCTCACGTCCAACTGGATCATGATCAGAGAAACATAGGCAAGAGGAGAAGTAGTAAGGTATTTGGCTTCTACAGCTGCTCTGCCATTCAACGTGATCCAGACTGATCTTAAATTGTCACCACAAGGAAAGAGGTCCTTCTGCCCTTAGTTTCTGTACCAGTCATCAAGCACCGATCTGCTCTAGTCCATTTCTAATACAGCCATTTGCTCTGTAGCCTTGTCTGCTTGGCACTTCAAGTGATCATCTATATATTTCTTCGATGTCACAAGGGATTCCTCTCTCTATCACCCTTTCAGTTCCAGACACCTTATGGGTGAAAATAACAAATCTTCCTTAATTTGTCTCTAAATCTCCTGCCCTTTATCTTAAATTTATACCCCCACTATGGGGAAAGTATTTTTCCTATCTATTCTGTCCATGCTCCTCATAAGTTGTATGCCTCAATCATATCTTTGTTCAGCCTTCTCTGCTCTAAGGAAAGCAACTCCAGCCTATCCAGTCTCGTTTTGTAGCTGAAACATTCCAGCTCAGGCAACATCCTGGTGGAATCTCCCCTCCAGTGCAATCACACCTGTCCTTTAATTGTGCAAGTAAAACTGCATATAATACTCCAACTGTAGCCTAACAATGTCTTACATAGTTCCATCATAACCTTCCTGCTCTTATATTCAATGCCTTGACTAATAAAGGTGAGTATCCAAAAGGCTTCTTTAACCATCTTATCCTTATGTCCTGCTCTCCTCACGGATCCAAGGGGATGCATATCAAGGCCCCTTTGGACCCTCTGTATTTCCTACGATCGTACCATTTATCATGCACTCCCTTTCCTTGTTAGTCCTCGCACTTTTAAAATTTAATTGGCCTTTGTTCTGCCCAATGGACCAGCCTGACAATATTGCCCTACAGTCTAAAGCTTTTATCCTTGGTATTTGCCACACCCCTATTTGCAAACTTACTTATCAAACCTCCCTCATTCAGGTCTAATGTAAACAACAAACAGCAAGAGAACCAGCAACAAACTCTGTGGCATTTCACTGGACACAGGACTTTAGTCACAAAAACAATGTTTGCCCATCACTCTCTGCTTCCTACCACTCAGCTAGATTCAATCATGATGGATGCTAACTCCTCCCCCTGAAAAAGTCATGCTGATTATCTTTACCCGTCTAAACGGACATTAAGGCTCTCCCTCAAAATGTTTTCCCAGTAGTTTCCCTACCACGGATGTTAGATTCACTGGCCTGTAGTTTTCTGGTATATCCCTCCTTGTATAATAGTACCACATTAGCTGACGTCCAATCCTCTGGAACCCCTCCTGTGACGAGAGAGGATTTGAAAATTAAAGTCCAAGCCCCTGCAATCTTCTTACTTGCCTCCCACACCAGCCTGAGATCTCATCTGGGTCTGGGGATTCATCCATTTTCAAGCCTGCTGAAATTGTTAATACCTCCTCTCCCTGAATTGTAATTTATTCAAGTATATTGCAGTGCTATTCCGTAATTTCTTTATCTTTATCTTTATCGTTCTTCTCTATCATGAACACAAAGGTGACATACTTACTTAAAACCTCACCTGTGTCTTCTGGATCCACCTTCAGTTTGCCACTTGAGTCCAAAATAAGCTCCACTCTTTTGCTGGCTTAATCTCTTCCTCCTAATTTTCTGATAAAATGCCTTTGGATGTTCCTTTATTTTTCGTGTACCCTCTTCACTTTACTCATTTCATTTTAAGTAACACCCTGAACTATCTATCTGTAGGACTTTAGAACCTCTGTTGTTCTGAGTCTTTAGTATCTCCCATAAGCTTCTCTTTTATTCTTTATCCAATTCTATATATCCATTGATGTCTGCAGGTCTTTGATCCCACTCTCCATTTTTACAGGAATATGTTGACCCTACACTTCCATGATTTCCTTTTTGAAAGACACCTACTGCTCTGAAATAGATTTTTCCAGAAGAAGCTGCATTTTGTCCAGAACCTGTTTGTTAAATTTGGCCTCCTCCAATTCAATACTTTTATTTTTGGTGTGTCTTCATCCTTTTCCCTGACTACCTTAAATTTTACTGAGTTATGGTCATTATCAACAAAGTGCCTCCCATTGACATTTCATACATATCATTGGCTAAAATTAGACCCAGGATTTCCCTCTCTCATCAGACTTTCTATGTGCTGGCTGAAAAACCTCTCCTGGATACAGTTTGACAATTCTGCCCCTTCTCAGCCTTTCACACCTTGTCTATGCCAGTTAATACTGGGGAAGTTGAAATCCTTTACTGTTAAAACACTTATTTTTACAGTAATCTGAAATCTACCTACGTATTTGCCCTTCGAACACACCCTCACAGTTTAGGTGTCTATTATACATTCCTAACAATGAGATCTCCCTCTTATTTTTTCAGTTCTACTCATACAGTCTTATTTGAGGAGCCTTCTAAAATATCATCCCTCCTTATAGCAGTAGTTGATTCCTTGATCAATATTACACCTCCTCCTCTTTTACAATCACACATTCTTGCTTGAGGATTCTATATCCTGAAATATTGAGCTGCCAGTCCTGCCTCTCCTTCAACCATGTTTCCATCACACCAATGAAATCACATCCCTCAACCTATCTGCCTCACATGCAAGACTCCTCACATTAAAATAAATGCTACCCACCATGCCAAGCTTCCCTGTGTCTTGCCTTGACTATCACTTGACTTTTCTTCTAAATATTTTAATGTATCACCCACTATTTTATCTCTATATCCCACTCCCGCTGTCAAATTAGCTTAAACCTTCACCAACTGCACTATCAAACCTGCCCACAAGGAAGTTGCCCCCCCCCCCCCACCCCCAAGTTCAGGTGCTACCTGTCAAACTTGCTCAAGTCCCACCTTTCCCAGCCATCCAGGAATCTAAAGCTCTCCCTCCTCATCCAACTCTTCACCCATACACTCGTCTGTTCTATCCACCTATTCCTCTATTCCCTAGCATGTGGGACTGGGAGTAACCCAGAGATTACAACCTTTGAGTTCCTGCTTTTTAATCTGCTGCCTAGCTCCCTAAATTCTTTTATTCATTCACCGGATGAGGGCGTCTTTGACTAGGCAGCATTTATTGCCCATCCCTAATTGCCCAGAAGGCATTTCAGAGTTAACCACATTGCTAGGAGTCTGGAGTCACATGTAGGCCAGGCCAGGCCAGGTAAGGACAGCAGTTTCCTTACCTAATGGACATTAAGGAACCAGATGTTTTTTTTCCCGATAAGCAACAATGGATTTATGGTCATCATTAGATTCTTAGTTCCCAATTTATTTTTCTGACTGCAGGACCTCATCCCTCTTTCTACCTATAATATTGGTCCCAATGTGAACAATGACTGTTCACCTTGTCCTTCAGAATGCCCTGCATCTGTTCAATGACACCCTTCACCCTGGCCTCAGGGAGGCAACACATTATCCTGGTGTTATGCCTGTGGCTGTATAAATACCTGACTGTGCCCCTCCTGAGTTTCCTACCATTATTGTTCTCCCTCTCTTTCTGTTCCCTCTTTGTGCAGTTGGACTCTGGCTTCATTCTCCAGAGGCAGCGTCACTCTCACTGACTTCCAACAAAGGAAAGTGAGATGAGCTCTAGGGCTGCCTAACCACCTGCCTGCCACCCTTCTTCTGACTGATGGTAACTCCTAACCTCGCTGGCTGCACTTCCATATGCTACTGGGTGACCATATCTAAGACTGTGCTCTCCCTGTTATTTTGATCTCCTTTTTGGATGTGCTCCAAGATTGAGCTTCCACAGCTCTTTGGGGGCATAAATTTGTTCTCACCTAAATAGTCTATTTCATGTTCAGACACCATGTTCCTTGGTTCTGGACAACACACATATCCATCCGTCCCTGCTCCTGCAAGAGGAAAGATCCTTGCTGTCTACCTTGTTGAACCCTAAAAGTTGTGTATGTTTCAATGCGATCACCTCTCATTCTTCCAAAGAGAATCCAGGCCCAGTCTCCTCAACCTCTCCTCACTGTTCAATCGCTCCATCCCAGGGATCAATGAGAAGGGCAATAAAGCTCAATTGAGATTGTTTTCTGGCCCCTTACGCCAAGAGTTCTGAAACTCAATGTACCTCCACTCCTGACCCAACTATCCTCAGCCAATTCTGCAGAAACTGGAGACTTCCCTATACCCTGTGTTTCTAACCACAGTGCTCAGCAGCTCAGTTACCAAGTGAACCATTTATGTCACATAATGACAGGAGGTGACCGTTCAGTCCTCAAGCCTATTCCATCACTCACTTAGGTTCAGACGCAGATGTGTATCTCAACAGTGATTACCCTCCTCAGGCCTATACTAATTCCCTCCCAGATTTAATGGTCTCTGCTTCCCTTCCACAGTTGGCTTTCCCATCCACGAACACTGCCCAAAAGGGTGACCTGTTTACAAGCTTCATCCAGCTGGGCCCCAAAGCTAAATGCTCAGGGGTGAGGCAGATAAACTGGAGGGGGAAAGGTGTCATTGTCAGATCAGGAATCAATGGAAAAGATTACAAACTGTTAATTAATAATTATCACCAGTATCTCCCAATCACTCTGTAGTAAGGTGCACTGTGCTGCCACACTCTTCATCCTGTAGTCCCCATCCAGGACAATCTCCTCATTGTAACAAACTTGAAGCTGTGCTAGGAGGAACTACACAGCATTTTTGGATAAGCTCTAAACACTTGTAAACTTTATTAAAAGCCAGATAATATGCTATTATCCTGGACAGTCTCCTGGTGTTAATGATTAATCCCATGGACACTAACATAACCAATACAGAGAAAACATTAGAGATGTATATAAAGTGTTTCTCATTTTCTTTGAGCCTGTATATTAATGGGTTATTGATGAGCTATTATGCAGATGGGCACAGAAGAGTGAGGAAGAGGGTTTGAGGCAATTGGATGAGGGATGTCATTTCACAGGATCTCCCCGAATATGCCAACAGAATGGTCCCTTCCGCTTTTCCTTAGTTAGAATCATAGAATCCCAACAGTGTGGAGGAAGTAGGCTATTCGATCCATCAAGCCCACACCGACCTTCTCGACAGCATCTCAGCCAGACCCACACCCAATCCACCATAACCCCGCAACCTCGCGTTCCCGATGGCCAATCCACCATAACCCCGCAACCTCGCATTCCCGATGGCCAATCCACCATAACCCCGCAACCTCGCATTCCCGATGGCCAATCCATCTAACCTACACATCTTTGAACTATGGGAGGAAACCAGAACAGCCAGAGGAAACCCATGAAAGCTGTTACATGGAAGCAGGTAATTTAGCTTAACTGGTCCACCCTGTGTTTCATTCCTCTGTATGTCAGGGTGACACAAAAGTTGTTCAGTGGACATGATGTGTGAAAGGCTCTCAGATCAATGCCAATTCTTGGAATAATTAAAGGTGTGCTTGTGCTTTGACTGGGAGCCACTGGCTAGGCTGAGATCCTAGAACTGGCAGACTCATGATGTCTGCTGCCTCATAAGTTCCCAGACAAACACATGGTTTTATCCATCTCAACATTATTTTTGGGAAGCAAGAAATCATATTTGGAGAGTCCCCTGTCTATTCTTTGTCAGGACATTTCTACACCCCTCCCATTTGCTTTAACTTTCATTAAGGAAGTAATGCTATTCCATGAATAAACAAACTGCAACCAATTCATCCCACAAGCCGCAAATTGGAGAAATGAACTGTTCAGTACTTGGAATCCCCTACAGTTTGGGAGTGGGCCATTCAGCCCAATGAGTCATCACTGACCCTTGGAGGACCAAACCACCCCCTGCCACCCTCTCCCTGCATTTCCTAAGGTTAATCCACCCAGCCTGCATATCCCTGGACACTTTAGCATGGGGCAATTTAGCATGGCCAACCCATCTAACTTGGACATCATCGGACTGTGGGAGGAAACCAGAGCACCCATAGGAAACCCCAATAGACACAGGGAGAATGCGCAAACTCCACACAGACAGTCACCCGGGTCCCTGGCACTGTGGGGCAGTAATGCTCAAATAACTAAGATGAGAACTGAGCCTTAAAGTGGTTTATTCAATCGATCGACTGGATTTGTGTTTCCTAATTGATAGGAAGAGAGGCAAAACGAAGCCAGTGAACATGGCTGCAAATTGCATCTGGGCAGTCACTGAGATGAGGTTATGATAGCATTTATCGGTGATACCCACTGTGGTTAAACAGTCATAGAGTCATTAAAATGTACAGCACAGAAACAGACCTCCTATCGGATAGATGTTGTGAAACTTGAAAGGATTCATAAAAAATTTACTAGGATGTTGCCAGGGTTGGAGGATTTGAGCTATAGGGAGAGGCTGAACAGGCTGGGGCTGTTTTCCCTGGAGCGTCGGAGCCTGAGGGGTGACCTTATTGATGTTTATAAAATCATGAGGGACATGGATAGGGGAAATAGACAAGATCTTTTCCCTAGGGTGGGTGAGTCCAGAAGTAGAGAGCATAGGGTTAGGATGAGAGGGGCAAGATTTAAAATGGACCTAAGGGGCAACTTTCCCACGCAGAGGGTGGTGCGTGTATGGAACAAACTACCAGAAGGAATGGTGGAGGCTGGTACAATTGCAACATTTAAAAAGCATCTGGATAAATATATGAATAGGAAGGGTCAAATGGTGTAGAATTTATGTGGGTAGAATCGAGGAACCGCAAACATAAAAAAACCAAAGTTGGAGTCAGGTATAGACCTCCAAACAGTAGTCAGGTGCTGGGGCACAAGATTCACCAAGAGACAGAAAAGATGTGTAGGAAAGGCAAAGTTACAGTGGTCATGCAGGTGGACTGGGAAAATCAGGTTGGTAGTGATTCGCAAGAAAAGGAATTTATGGAATGTCTATGAGATGGCTTTTTGGAGCAGCTTATGGTGGAGCCCAGTAAGGAACAGGCAATAGTATTTAGTATTGTGCAATGAGACAGACTTGGTAAGAGAGCTTAAGGTGAAAGAACCCTTAGGAGGCAGTGATCATAACATGATCGAATTTAATCTGCAATTTGAGAGAAATAAGATAAAATCAGAGGTAACAGTATTACAGCTGAATAAAGGCAACTACAGAGGCAAGAGGGAAGATTGACCAGGAGAGGAGCATAGCAGCAAAGACAATGGAACAGCAATGGCAGGAGTTTCTGGGAGAAATTCAGGTGATATAGCAGAGATTCATCCCAAGGGAAAAGAAGCACAGTAAGGGAAGATGAGGCAATCATGGCTGACTAGGGAAGTCAGGGATAGCTTAAAAGCAAAAGAGAAAACATATAAAGTAACAAAGAATAGTGGGAAACCAAAGGATTGGGAAGCTTCTAAAGGCCAACAGAGGGCAAAAAAAAAAGAAATAAGGAGGGAGAAGATTAAGTATATGGGTAAGCTAGCCAGTAATATAAAGGAAGACTGTAAGAGTTTCTTTAGATTTATAAAGGGCAAAAGAGAGGTAAAAGTGGACATTGAGCTGCTGGAAAATGACGCAGGAGAGATAGTAGTGGGAAACAAAGAAATGGCTGAGGAACTGATTAATTATTTTGCGTCAGTCTTCATGGTAGAAGACATGAGTAATTTCCCAAAATTTCAAGAGAGTGCAGGGACAGAGCTGAATATGGTGGCCATTGCCAAGGAGAAGGTGCAAGATTAACTGAATGACCTGAAGGTGGATAAATTACCTGGACTACACCCCAGAGTTCTAAGGGAGATAGCTGAAGAGATAGTGGAGGCGTTAGTGGCGATCATTCAGGAATCACTAGAATCAGGGAAGATCCCAGGGAACTGAAAAATCACTAACGTGACACCCCTGTTTTAAAAGGGAATAAGGCAGGAGGAGGAAAATTACAGAACCAATTAGCCTAACCTTGGTTGTGGGTAAGATCCTGGAATCCATCATGATGGATGAGATTTCTGAATACATGGAAGTGTATAGTAAAATTGGGCAAAGTCAGCATAGTTTCATGAAGGGGAGGTCATGCCTGACAAATCTGTTAGAATGTTTTGAGGAAGTAATGAGCAGATTAGACCAAGGAGAACCAATGGATGTTATCTATCTGGACTTCAAATTGGCTTTTGACAAGGTGCCACGCAGGAGGCTACTGAGTAAGCTAAGGGGCCATGGTGTTAGAGGCAAGGTGCTAGCATGGACAGAGGCTTGGCTGTCTGGAAGAAAGCAGGGAGTGGGGATGAGAGGGTCTTTCTCAGGATGGCATCAGTGACAAGTGGTGTTCTGCAAGGCTCAGTGTTGGGACCAGAACTTTTCACTTTATACATTAACGATCTAGATAAAGGAACTGAGGACATTCTGGCTAAATTTGCAGATGATACAGAGATAGGCGGAGGGACAGGTAGCATTGAGGGGGTGGGGAGGCTGCAGAAGGATTTGGACAAGTTAGGAGAGTGGGCAAAGAAGTGGCTGATGGAGTTCAACATGGGTGAGCTCATGCACTTTAGTAAGAAGAATAGAGACATAGACTATTTTCTAAATGGGGCGAAAATTCAGAAATCTGAAGTGCAAAAGGACTTGGGAGTTCTAGTCCACGATTCTCTCAAGGTTGCAGGTTGAGTCAGTAGTTATTTTGAGAGGGCTTGAATATAAAAGCAGGATTGTACTTCTGAGGCTCTATGAAGCTCTGTTCAGGCCACATCTAGAGTACTGTGCGCAGCTTTGAGCCCCATATCTCAGAAAGGATGTAATGGCCCTGGAGCGTGTTGAGAGGAGATTCACGAGAATGGTCCCAGAAATAAAAAGCTTAACATTTGTGGACTCTGGGTCTATACTCAATGGAGTTTAGAAGGATGAGGGGAGATCTAACTGAAACTTACAGAATACTGAATAGCCTGGGCAGAGTGAATGTTGGGAAGATGTTTCCATTGGTAGGAGAGACTAGGACCCGAGGGCACAGCCAGAGAGTAAAGGGAAGTTTTTTTTAGAATAGAGATAAGGAGAAACTTTGTCTGCCAGAGAATGGTGAATCTATGGAATTCACTGCCACAGAAGGTTGTGGAGGCCAGGTCATTGAGTATATTTATGACTGAGATAAATAATGCTCTGGGGACCTGGGTTCGAATCCTGACCATGGCAGATGGTGGAATTTGAATTCAATAAAAATATCTGGAATTAATGGTTCCGTGGACTGATGACCAGTGACTCCACAGCTACAGCAATGTGGTTGACTCTCAACTGCCCTCTGAAATGGCCTAGCAAGCCACTCAGTTGTATCAGTCAATAGAACAGGAAGGGTTTAGAGGGATGTGGGTCAACTCACAGCAAGTGGACTGCAGCGATTCAAGAAGGCAGCTCACCACCATCTTCTCAAGGACAAATAGGGATGGGCTATCAGTGCTGGCCAGCCAGTGACACTCAAATCCTACAAATGAATTTTTTAAAATTTCTGCTCCTATGTCTTATCGTCTTATGGTTTAGACGGATACGGGCCAAGTGCTGACAAATGGGACTGGATTAATTTCGGATATCTGGTCGTCATGGAGGAGTTGGACCTAAACAATACACATCAGTACATGAAGAATGAACACATAATGTGAGGCATCAGGGAGGGAAGAATCTCCACTCAACTCCAGATCTCAGAATTCTCAGGCGGGATTTAGACTTTAAGTGGATTTGGATGTTATATCGGCTTTAGACTCCCACTGGTGTGCATCCTACCAAAGAATCACAGAGTCATAGAGATATACAGCATAGAAACTGACCCTTTGGTCCAACTCATCCATGCTGACTAGATATCCTAAATTAGTTCAGTCCCATTTCCCAGCACTTGGCCCACATCCCTCTAAACCCTTCCTGTTCACATACCCATCCAGATACCTTTTAAATATTGCAATTGTACCAGTCTCTACCACTTCCTCTTGCAGCTCATTCCATACACACACCATCCTCTGCGCGAAAAGGTTCCCCCTTATGTCCCTTTCATATTGTTCCCCTCTCACCTTAAACGTATGCCCTCTAGTTCACCCCTTCCCCCACCCCAGAGAAAATACCTTGTTTGTTTATCCTATTCATGTCTCTCATGACTTTATAAACCTCAGCCTCCAATGCTCCAGGGAAAACAGCCCCAGCCTATTCAGCCTCTCCCTATAGTTCCTTTTCTGAACCCTTTCAATTTTCACAACATCCTTCCAATAGAAAGGAGACCAGAATTGCACACAATATACAAAAAGTGGCTGAACCAATGTCCTGCAGAGTCACAACATGACTCCCAACTCCTACACCTGGCTTCCATTTATTTTCAACATTTAGATTTTGTGAAACTTGTTAAGTACAGCCACAGCCCAAGAGGATAATAACAGCTTGAAAATGCCACACAGATAAATTTAGCAAAGTGAGTTCAGGGGAATTCCAGCTTTACATAAAAAGCCAAGTTATCTGACCAGCTTTAGTAAAATATTTAAAACAGAACTGTTCCCTTCACACAGTAATCCTTCTAGAGAGCCATTTTGAAAATAAAGATTTGGATAATAAAAGTCTTCAAACGCAGCCACAGGAATTGATATAACAGAGAGCCCACCATAGCTTTCATTTAGCAGGTACTGTTTGAGAGATAAGAAGTGATACAGATTACTGATACATTAGTACAAGAAGGCAATTCAAACCCTCCAGCTTACTCTGCTGTTCAACTGAATCAGAGTTCACCTGAATCTTAGCTTCTTTGACGAGTATCACTTACTAACATTAAGCAGCTAAAATCTTACAATGTTAGTGTTGGAAGCTCCAACTGTGTCACATCCACAGTCTTCTGGGAAAGAATTTAACACCTTCAATGCTCACTGTCGCTTCCTAACGTTTCTCCTGAGTAGCCAATTTTTTATGCCCCCAACAGACAGAACTGGTTTTTCTCCCCCTGTATCTACACTATCAAATCTTTTCAACATTTACAAGTACCTCAACTAAACACCTTTCCATCTCTTTTATTCGAGGGAATTCAAGTTATGTTTACACATAATTTTACCCTGTAGAGACTGGCATCATTCTGTTTATACCCTTTTCTAGGTCAGTATATCCTTCCTGAAGATGTGATGCTCAAAGCTGAACAAGGATGACAATCTGAATAACTGAAGCACCCTTCTGTAGTACAGACATTGACAACAGTACCTACCAGTGGATTTAAAAATAATTTCTGTCTTAAGTAATACTTTATTTCATCAACTCAAATTACTCACTCTGTCATTATGACAGACACAGCAGATGATGCCACTTTTGTAACAAATATGATGGCAATTTCCTCATCCTTTTTTACAACAGACTGTTTAACTCATATCTTTTATTTGCATAATAGACAAAGGATTTGCATACAGATGCAGCTTCAACTCAGAGATCCTTCAAAAAAAAAATGCAGTTACAGTTCAAGTACACCCTAGATACTTTTTCACACATGCACTGCAAAGTGCACTTCATTTAACTCCGTATAAACTGAAATGTGATGTACGGATACAGTTATCATAATAAGCCAGACAAGACATTGGTACAAATTCTCCTCCCGTAATCCAGACAGCATTCCCTCAGCACTGCTTTGGAGTAGGCTCAAATCTCCTGTTGTGGGACTTAAAGACACACTTCGATCGTAAGACAATAAAATGTATGTCCACTCAGCTAATCCAATCATGACTGATATGTTTCTCAACCCTCTTCTACCTGCACCCTTGATCCCCTGACTACTTAAGAATCTATATCTGTCTTCAATCTATATCTGGCCTCCACAGCCCTCTGTGGAAACGAGTTCCACAGACTCACCACCTTCTGGCTGAAGAAATTCCTCATCTCAGTTCTAATGGTTTGTCCTTTCACTCTGAGGCTGTGCCCTTGGGTCCTATTCCCTCCTACCAGGGCAAAGGTCTTCTCCGTGTCCACTCTATCCAGATCTCTCAGTATTCTGTAAGTTTCAATCAGATTTCCCCTCATCCTTCTAAACTCCATTGAGACCCGGAGTCCTCAACCGCCCCACATAGGACAAACCCCTCATACCTGGGATCATTCTTGTACAAGTCCTCTGGATCTATTCCCATGCCAGCACATCCTTCCTTAGATACTTAGCCCAAAACTGCTCACAATATTCCAGACGTGATCTGATCAGAGCCTAATATCGCCTCAGCAGTACATCTCTGCTCTTGTATTCTAGCCCTCTTGAAATGACTGCTCACATTGCATTTGCCTTCCTAACCACAAAGTGAATCCGAGTGTGAACCTTGAGAATTTTGAACTGGGACTCCGTTGTCCCTTTGTGCTTCAAATTTCTGAAACCTTTCCCCTTTTAGAAAACAGAAGTGCTTCTAATCTTCGAACCAAAGTGCATAACTTCACACTTTCCAACACTGTATTCCATCTGCCACAATTTGCTCTGATAGCCTATCCAAGCCCTTGAACAGCCTTCCGGTTTACCTTACACTCCCTGTCCCTAAACCTATCTTTTGAGTCATCTGCAAACTTAGCAACAACACCCTCAGTTCCTTCATCCAGATCCTTAATGTATATATCAGTAAGCAATTCCCGATAAGTGTACGCAGTTTCCACCAGTGCGTCTGGAATGAGGGGCATGTGCTGGGACCATCTGTGAACGTTTGAGCCACAGCCTCAAAGATAAATATAAAACGACACACAGTGGGCGCAACAGCCTGGAAAGGTAAAAATCGAAAGTGAAAGGAACGGTTTCCGATATATTCCTTTACATGGGCTTCATGTTTCTTGTAAACAAGGATCTTATTAATCCCCCCCATATAGAATCTCCATATATCCCCCTAACCCCTCAGGGGAATTGCACAGTCCTGTGTAATCCACAGTGGACGCGAAATGCCAGAGACTTTGTCGCTGGAACTTCCTGATTACAAAATAAAACACACAATGGGTTTTACTTAATCCAGACAGTACCCCCTCCCAAATCCGCATTCCCAGTCAAACTGGGCAAAACCGAGGGTCCCCAGCTTTTAATACTTACTGGAATAACACCAAACAACAAGATGAGAGTCAGTGAGTCCATTGTCCCCGGGATATGTCTATCAGATCTCACACTACAACAGTTTCCCCTTTCCACGATTCATAAACACTTCCGCCTGTTTCCCTGACAGTTCAGAGCCTGGATAGTGATTCTTTTCTCTCTCTCTCTCTTTGCTCTTCTTCGCCCGTGCACCAGGTTCACGAACCCAAAGTGTCACGAGAAACCGCCAGAAACCACTCGCGGAACAAGAGTCAGACCCCCGCCTTGTTTTTCATTCTCTCTCACACACGCCACCTCCGCCCCTTCAAACCGGACACTGGCCCAGTACAACTAAAAAAAATGATCACAGCGCCAGTCTGTGCTGTCTACCAGACCACAGCTTGTGTGGCCCAGCTACAGCAGCAAAATATCTAAACACTGACACATTGAGCAACCAATGAAAGGCAGGCTTGCATTGGCATAGCGCCTCTCATGACGCTGAAAGACTCCCCACTCTTCTTACAAGCCCTTCAAGCCAAGTTGGAAGTGCAATTATCATTGGCAAAGAGGGCAGCCACTTCAGATACGGCTAGACCACACTGGCAGCAAAGCCACAAGTAATCAAATTGTTTTTTTTTAGGTACAGTAACCAGCCCACTGGTTTAAGGATGTTTAAGGGGGAAATGGAGGGTTTTTTTTCCGAGAGTTGTGGATATCTGGAACTCACTGCCTTTAAGAAGGCAGGAACTTTCAAGTCATTTAAGAAATATTTAGATGAACACTTGAAAGACTATAGGGTGTGGAATGCTTTGGTAATGCAGTGGTAATAGAAGATAGAACAATACAGCGCAGAACAGGCCCTTCGGCCCTCGATTTGTGCCGACCTGTGAACTAATCTATGCCCACCCCAACATCCCGTCATCATCCATGTTCTTATCCAAGGATTGTTTAAATCTCCCTAATGTGGCTGAGTTGACTACATTAGCAGGCAGGGCATTCCACCCCCTTACCACTCTCTGCGTAAAGAACCTGCCTCTGACATCTGTCTTAAATCTATCACCCCTCAATTTGCAGCTATGCCCCCTCGTACAAGCCGACGTCATCATCCTAGGAAAAAAGACTCTCACTGTCCACCTTATCTAATCTTCTGATCCTTTTGTATGTCTCTATTAAATCCCCTCTTAGCCTTCTCTCCAACGAGAACAGACCCAAGTCCCTCAGCCTTTCCTCATAAAAACCTTTCCTCCAGACCAGGCAACATCCTGGTAAATTTCCTCTGCACCTTTTCCAATGCTTCCACATCCTTCCTGTAATGGGGCGACCAGAACTGTACACAACATTCCAAGTGAGGCTGCACCAGCGTTTTGTACAGTGGCAGCATGGCATTACAGCTCCGGAACTCAATTTCTCTGCCAATGAAACCTAACACACCGTATGCCTTCTTAACAGAACTATCAACCTGGGTGGCAATTTTCAGGGATCTATGTACATGGGCAACAAGATCCCTCTACAAATCCACATTACCAAGAATCTTTCCATTGACCCAGTACCCTGCCTTCCTGTTATTCTTCCCAATGTGGATCACCTCACATTTAGCTGCATTGAACTCCATTTGCCACCTTTCAGTCCAATTCTGCAGTTTACCCAGGTCCCCTGCAACCTGCTTGGCACACTTTCCTCATTCCTGAAGAAGGGCTCATGCCCGAAACGTCGATTCTCCTGTTCCTTGGATGCTGTCTGACCTGCTGCCTTTTCCAGCAACACATTTTCAGCTGCAAACTTACTAACCCATCCACCTATTCCTGCATCTAAATCATTTATAAAAATGACAAATAGCAGTGATCCCAAAGCAGATTCTTGTGGCACATCACTAGTAACCGGACTCTAGACTGGATATTTTCCATCAGCCACCACTTGCTGCCTTCTTGTAGAAAGCCAGTTTCTAATCCAAACTGCTAGATTACCCTCAATCTCATGCCTCAGCATTTTCTCCAAAAAGCCTATCATGTGGAACCTTATCACAGGCTTTACTGAAGTCCACGTACACCACATCAACTGTCCGACCCTCATCCACATGCTTGGTCACCTTCTCAAAAATTCAATGAGGTTTGTGAGACACGACCTGCCCTTGATGAAACCATGGCGAAAGTGAGAACTGCAGATGCTGGAGGTCAGAGTCAAGGTTAGAGTGGTGCTGGAAAAGCACAGCAGGTCAGGCATCCCAAGGAGCAGGAACATCGACATTTCAGGCAGAAGCCCTTCACCAGGAATGAGGCTGGGAGGCTGCAGGGTGGAGAGTTAAATGGGAGGGGGTGGGGCTGGGGAGAAGGTAGCTAAGAGTGCAATAGGTGGATGGAGGTGGGGGGCAAAGGTGAGCATCCGGTTCCTTTTACTCCTCCCCAGAATCGTTTTGCCAATCCTCTCCTCCACATCCCTGGAACTTTGCGGAGGCCTATAAAAAATGCCGAGCAGTGTCACCTCGCCTTTCCTGTTTCTAACTTCAGCCCATACCACCTCAGTAAATGAGTCCTCGTCAAAAGTTATTTCAACCACCATTATATTGTCCTTGACTAACAAAGCCATACCTTCCCCTCTTTTACCACCTATATTGATTTTAATGAAAGATCTAAACCCTGGAACCTGCATCATCCATTCCTGACCCTGCTCTATCCATGTCTCTGAAATGGCCGCAACATCAAAGTCCCAGGTACCTATCTATGCTGCAAGCTCACCTAACATATTCCAGATGCTCCTGGCATTGAAGTAGACACACTTTAAACCAGCTTGCAGTCTTCCAGCACACTCCTGTGACCGTGAAATCCTGTCCATGTCCTCCCTACTCACATCCTCATGTGCACTGGAACTACACCACAGGTTCCCATCACCCTGCTGATAATGTCCTTTCCTTTGAGCACGGAGGCCAGGTTCAAGTCCTACCTGCTCCAAAGGTGTTTCATAACATCTCTGAACAGATTGATCAGAAACCTTTTATCAAAGGCTGCTTGTCATAGAGATGTACAGCATGGAAACACACCCTATGATCCAACTATGCTGACCAGATATCCTAAATTAATCTAGTCCCATTTGCCTGCAGTCGGCCCATATCTTTCTAAAGCCTTCCTATTCACATATCCATCCAGATGCCCTTTAAATGTTGTAATCCCCCACCACTTCCTCTGGCAGCTTGTTCCATACACACACCAGCCTCTGCATGAAACAGTTTCCCCTTAGGTCTCTTTTAATCTTTCCCCTCTCACCTTAAACCTACACCTTCTAGTTCTGGACTCCCCCACCCAAGGGAAAAGAACTTTCCTGGACCTCTCCATCTCCATCAGTGACGACCGACTTGACACTGACATCTTCTACAAACCCACCGACTCCCACAGCTAC
>NC_057729.1:4797039-4798394 GCF_004010195.1 Chiloscyllium plagiosum | reverse complement strand
TCCAGAATCTGGTTTCCGGCATCTGCAGTCATTGTTTTTACCTCGTTGATTTTAACCCTACTGCGAATCCTCTTGCAAGGATGCCTGCCTTGAAGAAGTTTTCCTCTTCTCTCTTATAGTACTCTATGCTACTCTCTCCCCACCCCCACCCTCCTCTAGCTTATCTCTCCTCGCTTCAGGCTCTCTGCCTTTATTCCTGATGAAGGGCTTTTGCCCGAAACGTCGATTTTGCCTGTCCTCGGATGCTGCCTGAATTGCTGTGCTCTTCCAGCACCACTGATCCAGAATCTGGTTTCCAGCATCTGCAGTCATTGTTTTTACCTTTCCTATTCACCCTATCCATCACCTTCATGATTTTATAAACCTCTATAAGGTCACCCCTCAGCCTCTGAAACTCCAGGGAAAATAGCCCCAGCCTATTCAACCTCTCCCTGTAGCTCAAACTCTCCAATCCTGGCAACATGCTTATAAGTCTTTCTGAATCCTTCCAAGCACTAGGATTGATCAGCCTTAACAATATCATGTTAATTTGGGCAATCACTAAAATGATCCTATCTTCCCGCTCAGGTGCATGTAAAATGTCCTCTACCATTGTGTGAAAGAAGAGCAGAGAAATTCAGCTGCGTTTTGCAGCCAACAATTATCTCAAATGAGTAAAGCATGTTCTTTGATCATTTTGTTATTGCTGTTACATGGAAACAGGTAATTTAGCTTAACTGGTCCACCCTGTGTTTCATTCCTCTGTATGTCAGGGTGACACAGAAGTTGGTCAGTGGATGTGATGTGTGAAAGGCTCTCAGATCAATGCCAATTCTTGGAATAATTAAAGCTGTGCTTGTGCTTTGACTGGGAGCCACTGGCTAGGCTGAGATCCTAGAACTGGCAGATTCATGATCTCTGCTGCCTCATAAGTTCCAGACAAACACATGGTTTTATCCATCTCAACATCATTTTCAGGAAGGAAGAAGTCATATTTGGAGAGTCCCCTGTCCGTTCTTTCTAAGGACATTTCTACACCCCTCCCATTTGCTTTAAGTTTCATTAAGGAAGTAAAGCTATTTCATAAGCAAACACACTTCAGCAAATTCATCCCACAAGCTGCAAATAGGATAAATGTGAAAGGCAAAAAAATGGTTAAGACTAAAATTGGGCTCTTGAAGACAGAAACAGGGGAATATATTACGGGGAACAAAGAAATGGCAGAAGAATTGAATTGGTACTTCAGATCTGTGTTCACTGGGGAAGACACAAGCAATCTCCCAGAGGTAACAGTGGCTGAAGGACCTGAACTGAAGGGAATTTATATTTGCCAGGATTTGGTGTTGGAGAGACTGTTAGGTCTGAAGGTTGATAAG
>NC_057729.1:4762260-4796986 GCF_004010195.1 Chiloscyllium plagiosum | reverse complement strand
GTTTAGCTTCCGAGATCAGACGAGATCGGGCGTTTTCAGACTAGTATGGCCGTAGGCGCTGGCCCCTGCCTTTTCTCCCTACTTCAAGGCGTGCTGGCCAGCCACATTTTCTTTCTTGCTCTTTCTCTTTATCCCCTTTGGCTTTTTTTTCTCTTTTCTCTTTGCTCTTCCTCCTCCGTGCGTGCTTCCCTCCCTCCGTCCCTCCAGCTGCCTTTCAGCCAGCCCTTGGCCGCCAGGCTCCTGTAGTCTCCCACATCCCCACACAGGCCAACTGCAAGCCCTCCCCCTGCTTCATAGGGCTGCAGCCTGCATTCTCTCATCCTTCCACACTCCTCCACCCCTCCATTTCGGAATGCCGGGCACTGACCAGTGGGGTACCGCACGGGTCAGTACTGGGACCGCAGCTTTTTACAATCTATCTTCATGATATACAAGATGGTATTAGCAATAACATTCGCAAATTTCATCAGCTGGGTGGCAGGGTGAAATGTGATGAGGATGTTAGGAGATTACAGGGTGACCTGGACAAGTTAGGTGAGTGCTCAGATGCATGGCAGATGCACTTTCACGTGGATAAATGGATCCTTATCCACTTTGGTGGCAAGAACAGGAAGGCAGATTACCACCTAAGTGGAATCAATTTAGGTAAAGGGGCAGTACAGAGAGATCTGGGGGTTCTTGTACACCACTCAATGAAGGTAAGCATGCAGGTACAGCAGGTAGTGAAGAAGGCTAATAGCATGCTGGCCTTCATAACAAGAGGGATTGAGTATAGAAGCAAAGAGGTCCTTCTGCAGCTGTACAGGGCCCTGGTGAGACCACACCTGGAGTACTGTGTGCAGTTCTGGTCTCCAAATTTGAGGAGAGACATTCTGGCTATTGAGGGAATGCAGCGTAGGTTCACGAGGTCAATTCCTGGAATGGCGGGACTACCTTACGCTGAAAGACTGGAGCGACTGGGCTTGTGTACCCTTGAGTTTAGAAGACTGAGAGGGGATCTGGTTGAGACATATAAGATGATCAAAGGATTGGACACTCTGGCGGCAGGCAACATGTTTCCGCTGCGGGGTGAGTGCCGAAACAGAGGACACAGCTTAAAAATACGGGGTAGACCATTTAGGACAGAGATGGGGAGAAACTTCTTCACCCAGAGAGTGGTGGCTGTGTGGAATGCTCTGCCCCAGAGGGCAGTGGGGGCCCAGTCTCTGGATTCATTTAAGAAAGAGTTGGATAGAGCTCTCAAGGATAGTGGAATCAAGGGTTATGGAGATAAGGCAGGAACAGGATACTGATTAAGGATGATCAGAATTGATCATATTGAATGGTTGTGCAGGCTCGAAGGGCAGAATGGCCTACTCCTGCACCTATTGTCTATTGTCTATTGTCTATATTCTGTTTGGTACATAGAATCCCCAGCCCATTGAGTCCACACCAACCCTCCAAAGAGCATCCCACCCAGACCCATCCCCTCTACCTATCCCTGTAACCCTGCATTTCACATGGCTAATCGACCTAACCTGCACATCCCCGGACACTATGGACAATTTAGCATGGCCAACTCACCTAACCTGCACATCCTTCGATTGGGAGGAAACCCACAAATCTCGGGGAGAATGTGCAAACTCCACACAGACAGTTGCCCAAGGGTGGAATCAAAATGGGTACCTGATGCCTTGAGGCAGATTACTAACCACTGACCTACCGTACCCCTGCATGGATTAGATGGGAATTGCAGAGTTACTGGGATAGGTAGGGGGTGGGTCTGGGTGCAATGCTCTTTGGAGGGTCGGTATGGACTCAATAGGCCGAATGGCCTGCTACAACACTGGAGGGATTTTATGATGAAGTTTGAAAGGACTACTTTCAGGTGATTTCTTCCAATTCTCTTTACCTCAGCTCAGATCCAGAGGCTCAAAGGTCTCCCTGTCCCAATAGTTCCTCATGTCTGGGTCTCGACTACACAGTGCATGTTGACAAGTTGATTAACCTTTGAAGGCATCGCAGATAAGGCCATTTATGCCTTCACTCAACAGTCAAGGACTATGAGTCAGATTCACCCAATGGCATTCCATAGTTGCAATTCTTGCTCTAACCTAAGGGGAAAGGGACATCTTCAGTGGTTGATCAGCTCACCTAATGCCAACCAAAGATCCAACCTCAGATGTTGCGATCCCTGTGGTTCAGTGTTACCTCACAGAATAAATAAATATATTTATTGACAAATCTGTCAGCAAGCAAAGATTTTGTAACATGATGTGACCCGGCTGAAGGTACAACTGAAAATTTTGGAATTTTCTGCATGTCTGGCAGTATTGAAAGAAAGCGAAGTTAATGTTTTAGATTAATGGTGGTTTATCAGAATTAGCAGGTGCACATAAGAAACCAGGAAAGGGGGAAGAGGAGAAAAGACAAAGAGTCTGTGAAAGGATGAAGGGAAGGAGAGATTAAATGTCTAAAGGGATGATAGCAGAAACCAAAACAACGAGACAAAAGATAAAAGAAAAAAACACGAATGTGTTAGAAGCATAAATGGCTTCAACAATGGAGGAAAGCATATGCATTTCAGTAAAGACATGACTGCCACAGCCCAGGAGGTAATGGAAGAAAGGCTGGTGTGAGCATCAGGGATATAAACCCCCACCCCATCAGCCCTCACTCGGTCTTTGCAGTGTGTGATGCTTCAGCCAGGCTTATGCCCGAAACATCGATTCTCCTGTTCCCTGGATGCTGCCTGACCTGCTGCGCTTTTCCAGCAACACATTTTCAACTATTATCAGGTATATCCTAGAACTCTGTAGGAAGCTAGTGAAGTGATTGCTGGGCCCCTTGCTGAGTTATTTATATCATCGATAGGTGAGGTGCCAGAAGACTGGAGCTTGGCTAATGTGGTGCCACTATTTAAGAAAAAGTGTTAAGGAAAAGCCAGGGAATAACAATCAGTGAGCCTGATGTCAGTGATGTTGGAGAGAATCCTGAAAGACAAGATTTACATGTATTTGGAAAGGCAAGGACTGATTAGGGATAGTCAGCATGGCTTTGTGCGTGGGAAATCATGTCTCACAAACTTGATTGAGTTTTTTGAAGAAGTAACAAAGAGGTTTGTTGAGGCAGAGCGGTAGATGTGATCTATATGGACTTCAGTAAGGCGTTCGACAAGGTTCCCCATGGGAGACTGGTTAGCAATGTTAGATCTCATTGAATACAGGGACAACATTTGGATACAGAACTGGCTCAAAGGTAGAAGACAGAGCGTGGTGGTGGAGGGTTGTTTTTCAGACTGGAGGCCTGTGACCAGTGGAGTGCCACAAGGATCGGTGCTGGGTCCACTACTTTCCATCATTTATATAAATGGTTTGGATGTGAACATAGGAGGTATAGTTAGTAAATTTTGAGATGACACCAAAATTGGAGGTGTAGTGGACAGTGAAGAAGGTTACCTCAGAGGATAATGGGACCTTGATCAGATGGGCCAATGGGCTGAGAAGTGGCAGATGGAGTTTAATTTAAATAAATGCGAGGTGCTGCATTGTGGAAAAGCAAATCAGAGCAGGACGTATACACTTAATGGTAAGGTACTAGGGAGTGTTGCTCAACGAAGAGACCTTGGAATGCAGGTTCATAGCTTCTTGAAAGTAGAATCGCAGGTAAATTGGATCATGAAGAAGGCATTTGGTATGCTTTCCTTTATTGGTCAGAACATTGAGTATAGGGGTTGGGAGGTCATGCTCAAGCTGTACAGGACATTGGTTAGGTCCTTTTGGAATATTGCATGCAATTCTGGTATCCTTCCTCCTGGAAGGATGTTGTGAAACTTGAAAGAGTCCAGAAAAGATTTACAAGGATGTTGCCAGGGTTGAAGGATTTGAGCTGTAGGGAGAGGCTGAATAAGCTAGGGCTGTTTTCCCTGGAGCATTGGAGGCTGAGGGGTGACCTTCTAGAGGTTTATAAAATCATGAGGGGCATGGATAGGATAAATCAACAAGATCTTTTCCCTGGGGTGGGGGAATCTAAAACTAAATGGGATCTCAGTGGTAACCTTTTCACAAAGAGGGTTGAGCATGTATGGAATGAGCTGCCAGAGGAAGTGGTGGAAGCTGGTACAATTACGGCATTTAAAATCATCTGGATGGATATTTGAATAGGAAGGGTTTAGAGGGATATGGGCCAAGTGCTGCCAAATGGGACTGGAGTAGGTTAGGATATCTGCTTGGCATGGACGAGTTGGACTGAAGGGTCTGTTTCTGTGCTGTACATCTCTATGACTCTACACAAATAACTCCTGACGTCTGAGAATAGCAGAGGGCTCAACTGTGCTGCCCTGCAGGGCCTGTTGCTGTCAATCATTTAGGTGAAGATTAGCAAATTGACAGAGCTCAGGTGGCTGACAGGGTCATGAGGTTGCAAGAATCAGCATCATCGAGAAGACAAGGGAGCTAACACTAAACATCCAGGTTGATACTTCCAAATAAGCCAGTTTAGATGTGTTGAAGACAGGAAGTCTGCAAAATGAGGGAATCTGTTTTAAGAATAGAGATATTTGCGTCAAAATGTTCGTGGTGATTCCACACTACAGACTATGCTAAACATTTTTTTATAGAACGGAAATCATACTGGGCTCAGTCACCAGCTTGATTTTAATATGTTCCTGCAGCCTTCAGAAACAGATGTGGTTCAATGGTCATGCACTTCTCTGTCATCAGAATGCTGTAGATACAAACAGGCACTTCAGCACAAAATGCATGCCTTCTCTTCAATGTTATGCTCAGGCTGTATTGCCCTCTCAGATGAGACACTAAACTGAGGATTCTTAGGGGAAAGTAGAAAAGTCTTGTGGCCCCTATTTCAAAACATAGGAATGATAGCCCGAATGACCTGAGCAACATTCATAACTCAAACAACTGATTATCTGAGAATTGTCTTATTGCTGTTTGGGGAACTATGCTGTGTGGCAGTTGTCTGGTGGATTTCCAACATTGCCACATTCCAAAAAGCACTTCATTAATTGTAAAATAATTTGTGATGTCCAGAGAGTTAAATGCTTCAGTGAAACCCCGATCTCATTCGTTTTCCACCCATAGGCGAACTTCAGATTGAAATACTTCCACGTGTAAGTACATACAAGAACCTGTGACCATGCTGCTTCTTTAACAAGGTTATGCTGTCCTTGGCTTTTTTTTCAGAGAGATTGTAAAATCAGCGATTCCAAAAAGTCTGGGTTTAACTACTTGAGAATGCTTTGAAGTTTTTTAAAAAACACATGCAATGACAGGGGGGGGTGGCTAGTTCTCCTTGCTCAGCTTTTCTCTGGTTTGGGAGAAAGTGAGGACTGCAGATGCTGGAGGTCAAAGTCGAAAGGTGTGGTACTGGAAAAGCACAGCGGGTCAGGCAGAATCCAAGGAGCAGGAGAATTGACGTTTCGAGCATAAGATCTTCATGAGGAATGAGGGGGTGGCCCAAGGGGGCTGAGAGATAAATGGGAGGGGTTGGGGATGGGTGGGGGCGAAGGTAGCTGGGAATGCAATAGGTAGATGAAGGTGGAGGTGATAGGTTGGAGAGGAGCAGATAAGTGGGAAGAAAGATGGACAGGTAGGAGAGGTCAAGAGGGTGGTGCTGAGTTGGAAGGCTGGATCTGGGATAAAGTGGGGGAAGGGAAATGAGGAAACTGGTGAAATCCCTATTGATCCAGTATGGTTGGAGGGTCCCACATGCATGAAATAATCCCACCATCCCGTGGCCAAAGACTTTAGCTCCCCCTCCCACTCCACCAAGTCCTGGGCTTCCTCCACCATCAAGATTACCACCCAACACCTGGAGGAAGAACGCCTCATCTTCCACCGTGGGGCCCTCCAACACACGGGATCAATGTGGATTTCGCCAATTTCCTCATTTCCTTTCCTCCACCTTATCCCAGATCCAACCTTCCAACTCAGCATTGCCCTCACCTGTCCTATCTGTCCATTTTCCTTCACGCCATCTCCCTGACCTATCGCCTTCACCCCCAACTTCATCTACCTTTTGCATTCCCAGCTACCTTCCCTCCAGTCCCAGCCCCACCCTCCTCCCATTTATCTCTCAGCCCCCTTGGGCCAACCCATCATTTCTGATGAAGAGCTTTTGCTTGAAACATCGATTTTCCTGCTCCTTGGATGCTGTCTGACCAGCTGTGCTTTTCCGGCACCACACTCTTTGACACTTTTCTCTGGTTTGGTTTGAGCAGTCTGGCTGTTCACTGAAAACAGTCAGTCAGTTTTGACGCTGTTGATCCAAGAAACAGCTACATGGAAGAAGATATTCGATACTGAATTTCTCTGCCATCTCTCTCCTGTAAGACCCTGTGCTGGACCTTTCCTTTATTTTGCAAGACAGTGTTTATGGGGATTGTGCTGAAAAATGTGCTGCTGGAAAAGCACAGCAGGTCAGGCAGCATCCAAGGAGCAGGAGAATCGACGTTTCAGGCATAAGCCCTTCTTCAGGAATGAGGAAGGTGTGCCAAGCAGGCTAAGATAAAAGGTAGGGAGGAGGGGCTTGGGGGAGGGGCGTTGGGAATGCGATAGGTCTCACCTTAACCTCCTTCCAGCTGGCCTATCACCCTCACCTTAACCTCCTTCCTGTCGGCCTATCACCCTCACCTTAACCTCCTTCCACCGATGTGTAATTTGGGTAAATGAGGCTTTCCTCCATCTCCTGACGTTGCTGATTCGTGCTGCCGTACTGTTGCCCAGTCATCAGTACAGCCCAGGAACTCAACATTCACTCTTCAACAGACAGTATTGGAAGGCTATTTAACTGTAGAGGCCTCACATCCAATCCCGAGCCTCACTTAATATTCATGTTCTCATACACACATTCCAGGAATTCAACAATTGGATAGAGGAAGAACTCGAAATTTGCTGGAAAAATACTCAGTACCTCCAGCAACAGCTTTGTGGGCACAGGAGCAGAGTTAATGCTTTGAGTCAAATGTGACTCTTCTTCAATCCTGCTCATTTCTACTTCCCCCAATCAGATGGATGGGGGAGGCAAGGGAAGGAAGGAAAATTGCCAGTTGTCTCCCTGACTGGCACCACGTTACCCCCAACCTCTTGGGTTTCCTTTCTTCATGCACTGTCTTGGCATCACTACCTGGGCCAGCATTTCTTGCCCACCCACAGTCGGTCTTGAAAAGGTGGTGGTGAGGCACCTTTTTGAACTAGGGGCAGGAATACCTGCCGATCATTTAGGTGAAGATTAGCAAATTGACAGAGCTCAGGTGGCTGACAGGGTCATGAGGTCGCACACATATGCAAGAATCAGCATCATCGAGAAGACAAGGGAGCTAACACTAAACATCCAGGTTGATACTTCCAAATCAGCCAGTTTAGATGTGTTGAAGACAGGAAGTCTGCAAAGTGAAGGAATCTGTTTTAAGAATAGAGATATTTGCATCAAAATGTTCGTGGTGATTCCACACTTCAGACTATGCTAAACATTTTTTTATAGAACGGAAATCATACTGGGCTCAGTCACCAGCTTGATTTTAATATGTTCCTGCAGCCTTCAGAAACAGATGTGGTTCAATGGTCATGCACTTCTCTGTCATCAGAATGCTGTAGATACAAACAGGCACTTCAGCACAAAATGCATGCCTTCTCTTCAATGTTATACACAGGCTGTATTGCTCTCTCAGAATTGCTGTCTCAGCCATGCTAACATTTCCAGTGCCTTGGTCAACGATAGATGGTGTGTCCAGTTTCGTTCCTTCTTTCAACCATTGTTGCACAGCTCCAAGATGGTGATGGAGTAGGGCTCCTGAGCCTCAGCTCGTCTGCTCTGACTACTTTCCCACTTTTCTCTTCCTTTATTTTTCTTTAGTTCTTCTTAGTTTTCTTTTCCCTCCACTCACCTTCTGGAGGGAGCTAGGTTGTGGTGACAGCAGCAGCTGGGGGCCAAGGGCAGGGACTTTGCCAGTCACCCATGAAGCAGTTGGTGTCAGTGGTTTTGTAGAAGCAACCAGGGGCCCGGAGCAGCAACAGAGGAGGACTCTGGCAGTGAGCAAGATCGAGGTGTAGGGATTGTCAAGCCCAGCATGGAGTGACTGCAGGCCCATGGCTAAAGGAGGACTATAATTTGGTACTTCTAACTTTATTTCATATTTACTGCTTTATACTTGCAAAAACTGAAATGCTGATCTTTTAATTTATTCCCTTATTTTTATATCTTTTACCTATGATTTTGTACTTAGGTAACTTGTACTTAAGATGGCACCATTGTAAACTTTTCACTGTACCCTGTGCTTGAGTGACAATAAAACCTAATTCTAATTCTAAGAGTAACCCACTTTGCCATGGATCTGGAGTCAAATATAGGCCAGGCTAGGCAAGGTTGGCAGAATTTCCTTCCATGAGAGCATTAGTCAACCAGGTTGGTTTTTACAACAAGGTTTTCATGGTCATCATTAGACTAGCCTTCGATTCCAGGTTAATTAATTGAACATCTGAACATCAGCCTGGGTCTCTGGATACTACGCCAATTACAATACCATTGTGTGGCGTTGGCTTTGTCATGCAATGGATAAAATGTTGGATGTCAAATGAGCAGCCAGTAAGCCCTGGTCAGTGTCAGAACCATATTTGCAACAGAACTCTGCACTAACTGAAATATAAAGGAAAGCACACAGAGTCAGGTTATATCAATCTACATAATCAGGCAAAAACACATAGCAAGAATATTTTTAATACAGATACATTACAAAGAAGTCTCAAGTTATCCAGTGTCTAGCAATACACAGTCATTGCAAAGACTAGATGAGGTACTGTTAGTAATGTAAGATGAAGCTTGCCAACTTTCCTTGCACATATTTCTGCAGGTTCCATCACTTAATCTCCCCATCTTAATCTTAAGCCAATCTTAATTAAATGAAACACAAAGAACAATGTTTAAAACACCACTTTTTATCCCCCCTATGATTTTTCTCCCAGGTGTCAAAAGTAAAAGGCCAGGATTCCCATTTATATAACTCTTTCATGGTCCTCCAGCTATCTCAAGTTGCTTTGGAACCAATGAGGTATTTTTGGAGTGCAGTCACTGTCAGAATGTAGCCATCAGCTTGTAAACTCCCACAGCCAGATAATTACTAGATTACATGTTCTTGTGATGTTCATTGAAGGATATTGGCTAGGACAATGGAAAGAACTTTGAAACATTTCCAATGATCCTTTACATATACTTGAAAGGTCAGACAGAACCTCAGTTTAAAATCTTATCAAAAATTGGTATCTCCAACTGAGCAGCATTCCTTCAGTATGCCTCTGCAGTACCAGCCTTGCTTTTGTGCTAAAGTCCTGAAGTAGGCCTCAATCCACAACTGTAGTGATGTCCTGAATCCTACGAGACTCTAGGAATATCCTAGCTTGGATGCAGCCCATGGAGAGTTTTCAATGAATAACTGATGCCATTTGGCAGAAGAGACAGAGAGCCAATGTACGCACCTAATGTTACAGCTTAAGACAATATGAAAGGACAGTGATTTGGCAATTTGTGTACATAGATATGGTGGTGAAAGTAGCAGACCCATTGAGAGTGTGATAAGTAAAGCATATTAGATCTTGGACTTGATAGCCAAGTATATACCAACTCAATGAGTACAAAAGAAGGAAGTGTTGCTGAACATGTATAAAAAATTGGAAGGGGCACAACTAAAGTATTACATCCATTTTTGATCACCACACTATTGGAATGTCCTTGAGACGGTGTTGGGGATATTGAACAGTATTCTTTCCGAGGTGTTGGATTTTAACACAAGATTAAGTTGGAGAGCCCTGAGTTAGTCTCCTAAGGGAAGATTTGATAGAGGAGTACAAGGTTTAAGCTAAACAGACAAAGAAAGCTGTTCCCATTAGCTGATTGATGAGCATATATAATCATCACCTCAAACACTGACGAGAGCACAAGGACAAGGAGATATGTTTAAGATATTAGGTGAAAGATGCAGGAAGTATATGTGGGAATACCTTTTTAAACATTGCAATGTTTCCCAAACGTATTCCTACTGTGACTTATTCTTACTGTGTAATAACCTCTCAGGGAGAACTGAGAGCACAGAGAGTGAGAGGTGAGAGAGCTGAGGTCTGTTAGAGCAGGAGAATGGCTGTTTTAACTCTGCCAGAGCTCCATGACAGTCATTTTTGCCTCAGAGGTCACAATCACAAAGTTTCAGCTCACAACTCCACTTGGAGTCTAACCCCTACTTTGGGAATCCTTGTTATACAGTGAATCACGATGGCATGGTACTCGCTGTCTGTGAGGGATGGTGAAAGCAGAAACACTGAAAGATTTCCAAATGAAATTGGATGAGACAAGGACATAAATTACAGACTGTAAGGATAGAGTTGAGACTTTCTCCCCAGTGTCCAAGCCAATGTTATTCTTTGGTCAACAATGCTAAAATAGTACTGTTAACCACTATCACATGTGCTGTTTGCAGAAGCTTACTGCACACAACTTACCTGCCATATTTCCCATGTAGTGCTTGCACTTTTATTAGCTGTGAAGTAAGATTAGATTCCCTACAGTGTGGAAACAGGCCCTTCGGCCCAACCAGTCCACACCGACCCTCCGAAGAGTAACCCAACCAGACCCACTTCCCTCTGACTAATGCACCTAACACTATGGGCAATCTAGCATGGCCAATTCACCTGACCTGCACATCTTTGGACTGTGGGAGGAAGCCAGAGGAAACCCACGCAGACACGGTGAGAATGTGCAACCTCCACACAGACAGTTGCCCAAGGCTGGAGTCAAATCTGGGACCCTGGTGCTGTGAGGCAGCAGTGCTAACCACTGAGCCACCTGCTAAGGTAAGTAAATCACCCTAAGGTTGGAAACAGCATCAATGTGGTTCTTTCAGGTTGGATGTTTTGCTGCATAATACGTTACAGTTTTTAATGAGACCTCAACCTGAAGCTGATGGCCATGACCATGTCCTTCCACAAGAGGTCAATGCACTTTGATTAAGATTGGCTGAAGTCCCCACCCTGTAAGCAGAAGGCTGGACTGGCTAAGCTGCAAACATGGCTGCTAATACTAAATGGTCTTAATGTTCTCATTGCTGCTACTTGTTACAACCAAGACCTGATAACTCAGAGCATACCCACTCTAATAATGCTATCAGGGTATGTGAGGTGTAGTCTGAGAGAGATCAGTGCCATTGTACCACAATAAAGCAGAAATTGCTGTACAACAGAAGACCAAAGTCTACTAATTCACTTTCTATTGTCCTGGTCATCATATGATACAATGATAATGTAGCGTGGGCTAACTATAGCAATCAATCACTAATAATTCATCTAGAACAGACCATGATATGGGACAAGGGAGATCTTAACGGTGGAGACCTTTTCAGAACCAAAGATCCAAAATCAACCAAATGTTATATAATGAATGCGTCATGGCTTAGAATTTGCTGGTAAATTAATGGTGAATTCACACCACAGCATTATTAGTGTCAAAATCCCAACAATGTGTGCTGAGGAAGTATTGCGCTGTGAGTTGTGAATTGCAAAAAAGGCGCTGGATGACTGGTTGTTAAAGCCTCACAAAATTGGATCTCACAGTTGATCACCCCATGAGTGTCAAGATCTGGCTGGATTCATGTTACAAATCCAATTTTAACTCACCTCAAACAGTTGGCCTGCTGTTAAAGGTAAGAACCCTTTTTAATATGGTAATGAGATGTCATTGAATCTTACTCAACCTTAGAGGCTCAGCAAGGCAACAGTTGGAATTGGAGTCTCCCTCCTGTAAATTGTTCTCAGCATACACTTCCAACTTGACTTCTATTTCCTTCCTGACCTTTCCATCTTTTATTTTTCTCCCTCTGCCTTAAACTGAAGTTTTAGATAACTGTAAACTGGGCAGCCTTAATTTTAACTCTTAACATAGCCCTCTTCCCGTATCACTCCTAAGCATTTTGACCGATACTGGCTCAAAGTGTTGATTTTAAGGTTCTTATTTCTGAATTCTAAGACCTCACTCTTCCCTATCTCAGTCATCTCCTCCAGCCCACCAACAAATCTGTACTCTAATTCTGATCCCTCCACAGGTTGGGTGTCAACAGGATAGTTTCCCCTTGCAAGAGAGAATTAGGGATTTTTTATTTTGATCTCTCCACTATTGGTGAGCAGGCCTTCTGTTGTCAGGGGCCTTAGCTCTGGAGTTCGCTGCCTACAACTCACTATCTCACCTTCATACTTTAAAACACTTCATAATACCACCCTCTATGAACAAGTCTTTGGTGATCTGCCATACCTTCTGACATAGCTAAATGTCATATTGTTTAACAATGTTCCTGCGAGGCACCATTGAACATTTCATGACATTAGAGATGCTATGTAAGTCATTGTTGTGAACCCAATCTCTCTGATGAAAGGTTTTGGCCCAAAACGTTGATTTTCCTGCTCCTCGGATGCTGTCTGACCTGCTATGCTTTTCTAGTTTCACATTAATTGACTCTGACTTCCAGCATCTCCTTACTGTCTCCAACTCTCTTCCACATGCTTTATTTTTCTCTATATATCTATTTACATCTGATTCACTCTATCCTTGGGTGGTCCAACGTGAGGGATCATGGTTGGCCACTTAGGATTGAGATGAGGAGGAATTTCTTCACTGAAAGGGTAATGAATCTTTGGAATTGAGTAAGGGAACTTTGCATGCTCAATCTTTGACTATGTTCAATACAGCCATCAACAAATTTCTAGACATTAAATACAACAAGGTTATGAGGATAACGCAGGAAAATGTTGTTGAGGTAGATAGGCCATGATAAAGCTGAATCATGGAGAAGACTTGAAGGGCTGAACGGACTATGCCTACTCTTCACTCCTATGTACTCTGTTGCCCCCTCAGTTGTTTTCTCTAGTTTAAATATTAAATGCTTATGGACAGAGGCTATTGGAGCTCATTGACTTCACAGTGATGGTATCAGCTCGCAGTTCCAACTGACTGTGACACAAAAATAATTAGAAAAATTAAATAAAAGATGGGGAATTGAGCACTGAATTAAACAGAGCAGAGGGAAGCCATTTGGCCAATCATGCCTGTTGGCTGTCCTGATTAGAATCTCACTTAGTGCCACTCTCCATACTTCTCAATGTAACCCTACTGAAAGTTCCTTTCCAGATAACAGTCTAGGAGGCTTGTGAACCCCTTGACTGAGCCTGCTTCTACCATACTGTCAGGTAGTAACATTCCAAACCCTCACTGCATTAGGAAGTTTCTCCTCATGCCATCTTTGCTTTTTTGCCAATGGGTTTAAATCTGCACCCTCTTGTTTTTGAGCTTTTCACAAGAGAGAACAGCTTCTCAAAATCTAGTCATAGTCACACAGCATAGAAACAGACCCTTTGGTCCAACCCATTCCACACCGACCATAATCCCAAGCTAAACTAGTCCCACCTACCTGCGCTTGGCCCATATCCCTCCAAAGATGTCTTGTTCCTGTACTCATCCAAATGTCTTTTAAATTGGAAGAATGTTTGCTTACTGAGCTGGAAGGCTCATTTTCAGACGTTTTGTCACCACATACTAGGTAAAATCATCACTGATGATATTACCTAGTATGGTGATGAAAAGTCTGAAAATGAACCTTCCAGCTCAGCGAGCAAACCTACATCCAGAACCTCAACCTGAGCTACAGATCTTCTCTGAACTCGCTGTCTTTTAAATGTTGTGACTGTACCTGCATCCACCATTCATACTGAATTGAATTGAATTGAATTAATTGTCACGTGTACCAACACTCAAGGCCACTCTTGGAGTACTGTGTCCAGTTCTGGTCACCTTGCTACAGGAAGGAAACAATTAAACTGGAGAGGATTCAGAAAAGATTTACCAAGGAATTGCTGGGAATGGAAGGTTTGAGAGACGGGAGTAGCTGGATAGGCTGGGAGGTTTCCCACTGGAGCATGGGAAGATGGGGATGTGGGTGGTGACTGTATAGAGGTTTTTAAAATGATAAGAGCCATAGATAAGATGAATGGCATGTGTCTTTTCCCCTAATGTGTAAGATTTCAAGACTAGGAGGCATATTTTTAAGATGATAGGAAAAAGATATAACAAAGACATGAGGGGCACAGACCCCTCCGGAAAACTCTGGAACCTGATCACAAATGATTTATATGCCAGGTCCCAAATTGTTATTTCTGCACACATGACCACTGACCACGCCTCCTCCCACTCCCTTCACCACCTCGCCACATACACACACACACAGATTATTTCCATTCAGTGCAGCAGAGGGACTGCGGCTATTACATGAAGTCAAAGCAGGTGAATGAAAAACGGGGTGAGGGAGTAAAACAACGGGTAATATGAATCTTTCTAATATCAGAGTATGACTAAGTGATGGAAAGTACAGGAGCAGCTAATCAGGGCTACAAGTCCTTCACAATAAAGAAAAATTCCACAGGAAGTCAGAGGAGCTGTTTAGTTCACTGCTGTCAAGAAGAGAGCCCTGCAACGTTATACAAACAAATGCATTTCAGTGAAGCTTTTGCTCGTTCTGGATAGCTCCTATTTCATGGTTTGCAAGGCCACAAGTCTGCACCTGGCTCTTTTCGTCCCTAAGAACAATGTGATAGAATCATTATCAACATTGAAACCCCTCAGGTTCTCATCCTTCCTGTTCCACTGTTACTCAACCCCAAAGATTCCAATCTATCACACCCGATTACTATTTAATCCATTTAGGTTGAAATAGCAGAAAAAAAATCATACTCTTGCAAAGTTTCTACTGATGATATCGGCCAGTGTTGGCCAAATCTTTTCCTATTGTTACCCTATTTAGGAGTTAGCAATTTGTCAGGATTCTCACTGAGACCTGTGTGAATAGTTGCGGGGTGGGGGGGGGGGTGGGGTAAAGGCCTGTGGAAGTGGGGACAGGGCTTTCCGTTAGAATGGGAGGGGTGTAGCTGTTATATCTGAGTATGTGCTCCATACTGGCTGTTGCTGGATTTGAGCCAGTTATTCTAAACTTTCAGCTTGCAATCCCACTTGGGTAGCCCTGACATAAGCTTTTTTTTCCTGAGGGACAGTTCCAACAGGCATCAGTCACACTCAAATGGCCAGTATACATGAGAAAGACCTACTGTCCAGAGAGGATTCGACTACAACAAGTACAGCTGAACTTAAACTGACCCCTCAGCACAAATTACAACCAACAACAATCCTAGTCAACTTTCTGCCCCTGAACCTAACCCCTAAAGTCTGCACAGTGATCCCACTGAGAACAGCAAATGCAGCTCTGACTAGGGATTGGTATAGGAAGTGCCCAAACCTATATTAGTTACTCACTCGATTAACCTCAATAGGATACCTTTGCTCTTTGAACTGTCGCAAGTAACCACTAACAATCTTGCGAATCCTCAGCAACTATACGACTGTCATGAGGATCACTTGTTTCAAAATGAACCCCACCCTCCTGTTTGCTAGCTTAACTGTCACCTACCAAAGCAATATAAACCAGGGACTTCCCAAGTTTAATCCATGACTATGAACAGCCAATCTAGTGGCTAAAATAGAAGTAATTACTGTAAAAGATAAAGAGAGTGCTTTGAGCCTAACTCAATAAGCACTAATTTTTCTCAGCATTAGCCCAACCTGACTTACTCCCCTCATGTTACCATGGTGATGGACATTGGAACAGCCTTCTGGAAAATGAGCTGCTTATCGCTGAGTGATAAATTTGAAAACTCCCCCTTCTAACCTTGCAGATTGCAGGAAGGTTTGTTGTGACTACAGAGTTCCAGAGAGGAATAGGTCCAGGCTGTATATATCCAATAAAATAATTAGTCATCAGGAAGTACAGGCTATAAACACAATACATCTTAAAAATCTCATCATCTAATTGCTCCTCCTTCCATAATTTACTCGAATTGCACAAGGCTCCTTTATGAATCTAATCAGAATGTTATATGAGATTAAATATACCATTGCATTCATTACTACATGACTGACGGGATGATCGAGGCATGAGCTATTTGTTGCATTATTTAGGTGATCTCTATCTCGGCTGAGTCAGGCAAGAAACCAGATTACACTGTCCTGCATGTTCCCATTAACTGGTCAGCTCTCCAGTGAGGAAGTTCCCGAGGTCTGTGAACATATCTGTTAACAGGCTGGGAAACACCCGCTCAATCTCAATCCTGATTCACTGGCTCCCTCTCCGTCACTGATGTGCTTCCAGACTGACTCTTGCTTCCCATCCAGAAAGTCTTCAACTTGAACATAATCGTCCTTGTGTTCAAATCCTGCTCTGAGCTCACTTTTCCCTCTGAGGCCTTTAACTCTCTGAAAACAGAGTGTTCCTCCCAAGCTTACCTCCTGAGCATCCCCTGTGTTATAGGCAGCTGTATCTCCAACTGTTCAGGCCCTAAGCTCTTCTTCTTTCACTTGACGTCAATTTTATTTTCCTGCTTATGAAGCCATATAGTCATTACAGAGGAGAAACAAACCCTTTGGTCCAACCAGACCAAGCCAATGATGTTCCAAAACTAAGTTAGTCCCACCTGCCTACATTTGGCCTATATTCCTCCCTTTCTTATTCATATAATTATCCAAAAGCCTTTTAAACATTGTGACTGTACCCACATCCACCACTTCCTCTGGAAGTTCATTCCACACACCAACCCCTCTGTGTAAAAAAAGGTGCCCCTTCCTGTCCTTTCTAAATGTTTCTCCTCTCACCTTAAAAATATGCCCCCTAGTTTTGAACTCCCCCACACTAGTTAAAATACCCTTGTCATTCACCTCATCTGTGCCCCTCACAATTTTATAGACCTCTATAAGGGCTCCTGTGAAGCATCTCATTCATTTTACCAGCTTAGAGTTGTTGTCGTAAACATAGAGCCATGGTCAAGTAATTTGTCTCCCAGCTTTATAGCCCTTCTGTCCACACCTCAGAGACATCTAAAAGTCTAAATAATCCAAGTGAACAGCCATTATTCAACATTACCAGCCGTAACACTAATTGTTTGTTTGTTGAGAAATTTAAGTTCCTTAATCCCACCCTATCCTCTCCTTCCTTCTACGTAGCAAGCAGCTAGGAAGGCCAGTGGTATACAGGAGCTGTACAATGAATTGATGAGACCACACCAACAGCACTGTGCGCAATTTGACTGTCCTTACCCAAGAAAGAACCTACATGTAATTGGAGGCAGTTCAGCGAAGGCTCGCCATGGATTTTTATGATGGCAGCACTGTCCTTATGAGGAGACACTGGGTCAAGTGAGCCTGGATTCACTGGAGTTTAGATGATAGCCTGTCCCTATGGCGTAATAGGTTAGCGCGTTTGGCTGTTAACCAGCAGGTTGCTGGTTCAAAACCACCCAGCGTCAAAAGGCTCCCTTACTTTAGTACAGCACGGTGGCATGGTTAGCACTGCTGCCTCACAGAGCCAGGGACCCAGGCAATGACTCCAGCCTCAGATGACTGTCTGTGTGGTGTTTGCGGGTTCTCCCCATGTCTGTGTGGATTTCTTGTGGGTGCTCCTGTTTCCTCTCACCGTCCAAAGATGTGCAGGTGAGGTGGACTAGCCATGCTAAATTATCCAGGGATGTGCAGGCTAGGGGGATTAGCCATGGGAAATGTAGGGTTACAGGGGTGGTTCTGGGATGCTCTTTGGATGGTTGATATGGACTAAATGGCCTGCAGGACATCTATGATTCTATGAATGAGAGGAGGATCTGATTGAAATAGGGCTGGACAGACTGGACACAAGGATTATGCTCCTCCTGGCCAAGAGGTCCAGAGGAAGCGACTGCAGTCCTAGGCTTCACAATAGGCCATTTTGGACTGAGATGAGGAGAGGTTTCTTCACTCAGAGTGATAAAGCTGTGGGGTTCTTTACCACACAAAGACTGTGGAACTGTGTTTATGAAAGAAATACATTTCTCATGATGTTAAAGGTTATGGGGAGAGGGTGGGAGTATGGAATTGAGACAGAGGGTCAGCTATTATGTTAAATAGTGAATGGGTACAAAAATAACCTACTATCAGAGAAATTAATGATGATCAGAACATCCACGATCTTACTAAATGGTGTAGCAGATTCAATGGGCTGATTGGCCTGCTTCTGCTCCTAAGTCTTCTGCTCTACTGCTTCTAATTTCTATGATTATCCCAGCCCTCAAGCATTTCATTAATTCTTAGGATGTGTCCATCATTAGAAAGGTTTATTACCATATGGGTGGCCCTGAGCAGGTGATGATGGTTCCACTGTACTGCATTATTGACTTTTCAGTGGTAAGTTAACTGATTAACAAAAGCTGTAACATCCTTATTTGCAACCCGACTGAGATCACCGAACTTCACCACAGGCCCAGCATTGCACTGGAAACCTTTCTTATCTCCACAGATAAACATTTTTAATTGTAGCACCCTTTTTTGTTCTTGTTAAGCGAAGCACAGAACTGCATCTTTTAACACCAAGAGTCGTTCTGGTTTCTCATGCCCAACTGCAGTGGGTGCACGACAGCCTTATTTTCCCAGGTCCTGGAACACACAGATGAGGATCTAGCTGCAGGGTTGCCTTGGAAACATGCGTTTGCAAGCACGTCAACTAAACATGACCACAAGTTGTCACAACACAGTCAAGTCATTAAAAATAGAGGGGGCAGGGTGGGCTGAGAAAAGATCATCTCATTGACTTAGTGCCAAGGGTCAGGGTTCAACGTGTTTCAGACAGGCTCAAAAGCCCATCCAGCAATGAATACACAATCTGGTGGCAAGTATGCTTGCTAGCTATTTGGCAGAGATGCCTGCTCTTGCTCTGGGAGATGACTCTCCTTGCCATCTTCTTGAGCTATGATCAAGCTCTGTTCTTCTGCCAAGGTCTCGGGAATTGGCAGTGATGTCTCCTCTTGCAGTTGCTCTCCACATTGCCAGTTGGTTTCCTGGAAGATTGCAGCAGCACCATTAACCTCTTCAAAGCCACGATGTTTTGGTTGCTTGAGCTGTGGAAACATTGATGTTAATTGTTACGAGTTACTCCCAACAGTACAGCATTCAAAATGAGTGACAAGAAAACTAATTCTTCAAGCAAGCTTTTGGTCACCAGTAATAATCTCTGGCTTTGTATTGAATATTTTCTGATTATATTCCTGCTTTACTAAAGTTTATAAGATTGTTTCTTTTTGAGATTGTCTCGTAAACTTTGGACAAAATAGTGGAATTAAGGGAGTCAAGTGCCCAACTCTGAATTCTGCCTAACAACAAGTTTGAGTGTTTGTTTGCTAAAGGTTAAAAAGGGATCCAGGTGGTCTTATTTGGAAAATATGCAATATTCACATCTGGTAAACAGAGACGAGAGCAACAGTGCTGACAGAGGATAGACTGTTAGTCTCCAAGTGTAACATGGAGGTGTTAGGTATGTCAGATTTGTTCACTATTATACTTTCAACTGTCTATTTAATTTCAACATAGAATGGATTGGAGGTCTAGACAGTAGAGAATTAGCTTCTTCTATCTGGACACAAAGCCAATGGAAGTGGGCTCTGAAAGAGGAAGATTCCATAGCAAGCCATATTATATCAGCTTATAGGTGTCTTTAGATATCCTTGAACCATTACACAGGCAGGTCAGGTTGTAAGAACTTGAATGAGAGAGAGAAACAAGATAAAGGCTAGCAGGTTTTCCCAGCTTTGTGAGGAGGAGAGATTTCTGGCAGAAATTCACTATGGAAGCCAATTTGAAGATGAGAAATTGTCTGGTTGTAAAAACGAAAAAGAGACCAGTAGTCAGGTGGTAATGAGAGCTTTGGACTGTTCCATGGAGGAGAACTTTAAGTGGGCATCACTTAAGGAACAGAATAAAATATAACTGTGGTCATTTTAAAAGTTAAATGAATATTTTCTGTAAATTACAGTATAAGTTGCTGAGAGAAGAGTGTTTAGCCACTGTTTCTTTTTATTATTCATTGCTTTAAAAGTCTTAAACTTTGTCATGTAATCCCTTCCAATCAGTAACCAGAAATTCAAGCATTTTTTAAAGTTCAGTTTCGATGTGGACTGTAACATGAAGGGCATGGCATACTTTACAATGTTAAAGGTGATACATCAATGAAAGTTATTGTTCATGATATATAACCATCTCAATTCCATGAAGGCGGGGCATGGGGTTAGTGGCGCAATGTTAATCTATCCTCATTCATAACATTGACAAAAAATTAGCAAGAATAAGACAGAGAATGTTAACGGCAAAGTATAATGTTATCTTATTATGTTACTGAACCAGACACTTAGGGACCTGGACTACTAATGCAGAGAAAGAGTTCAAATTCCACCACAGCAGTTTGAGAATTTTCATTATTATTTTAAAAGCTCAGAATATAAAGCTGGGATCGATTGAAGTGCTTGTGGGGGAAAGGGTCATGTACTGATGATGTCACATGGTCCAGAGACCCAAGTTAATGCTCAGGGGACAAGGGTTCAACACCCATGGCTGATACAGGGATTTAAAATTCAATGAATAAATCAGCTATCCATTATCTCATTCTTTACCTACCCCTTCCACAACTCTTTCTCTCTCTCTGGGCTCTGTCTCTACCTCTGTCCTCCCCCACTTTGGCTTCAGCATAAATACCACATTTTCCTTGCTGCTAACCCTTCTGATGAAGAGTCAGTGGACCCAAAACGTCCACTGATGCTTCCAGACCTGTGGAGTTTCTTTAACAATTTCTTTTCTTTTTGTTTCAGATGTCCAGCATCTGCAGTTCTTTCTTTTATTTATAAACTAGCTTTACTCATTGTGACCAATAACTGCGCTCAATTATTGTACAACCCATTTGGACACTAATGATGTTTTGGGAAGACCTTATCTGATCTTACCTACATGTGACTCCAGACCCTCAATAATGTGACCGACTCTTAACTGCCCATCTTGAACTGAAATGGCCTAGAAAGCAACTTAGTTCAAGATGGGCAACAAATACTCTGCTTGCCAGCCGTGCTCAGACCAAAGAGTTTTATAATTGCTGTCAACTTTATTTGATTTGATTTGATTTATTACTGTCACATGTACCTAGGTACAGTGAAAACTTGTGTTTTGTATGCAGTGCAGGCAGATCATACCTTACAAAGTGCATTAGGGTAATAGAACAGAGTGAGGAATACAATGTTACACATACACAGAAAGTGCACAAAGAGCGAGATCAATATTAAATTTAAAATTTGAGAGGTCCATTCAGAAGTCTAATAACAGCTGACAGAAAGCTGTTCTTAAATCTGTTGGCACATACGTTTAAGCTTTTGTATTATCTGCCTGACAGAAAAGCTTATAACCAGGGTGGGAGGGATTTTTGATTATTCTAGAACTTACTCTGAAAGCCCGTATGATTCCACTTTAAGGAATGACACCTGACATTGTTACCCAATCTAACCTATATACAATTGAAATTCCAAACGATCCATAATTGCCAAACGAACAGGCCAAGCAAGTTCTTCAGGTATAACACGAGAGAAACACCCAGCTCCACTTTCTCAGGGAAGCGGAGCTCGAAGGAAATGTTAGCATTGTGATCACACCCTGAGAATGAACTGATCTTAAAGGCTTACTTTATTGGCTCGGCCAAATATCCTTTAATACTTCTGGCTGGAGGCTGGGGTAGTCCCAACAAATAACATCAAACATTGCTCAATTTCAGCAGGTGAAATATACAAACTGGAAAATTACGCCAGTCTAACTTGCATCTCCAGTAAGACAGCACATGTATTTGTCAAAGAATTCGTCTCAGCTGTTCAGTTCCCCCACTGTCAAACAGTTGGCTCATACACCAGTCTCGATATTATAATCCGAGCTGTTTTAACTGGGTCAGTGCTGGTTTTAAAACCTGCAGTGACTGACTCACATCAACAGTGACCACTCTGATGAGAGGCATTTAAGTCAACTTTTAAATCCTGCCTTCCTCCAACATCGCCAGCACCTGCTTGGACTGCCTCTGCAATAGTCCTGTCCTGATTCATAGCTCACTCCGTAACACATAAGACAGAACCTGAACCTTGCGCAATGTATGTGTTTGTAATTTTTAAACATTTTATGTTGATTTGTGGTTTTCTAGGCATTGCTGGCTAGACCAGCTTTTGTTGCCCATCCCTAATTACATGTGACAGTGATGGTGGAAATTCTTAAACCCTTGCAGCTCTTGGGTGTAGAAACACCCACAGTGCTGTTAGTGAGGAAGTTCCAGAATTTTACAGTGATGGGGAAGGAATAGTGATGTAGTTCAACGGTGTGTGATTCAGAGGGAAATTTACAGGTGGTAGTAATCCCATGTGTCTGCTGTACTTGTCCTTATGGGTAGTAAACATCCCAGGTTTGAAAGTAGTTGTTGGAGGAGCCTTGAACATGTATTTTTTTTTTAGATTAGATTACAATGTGGAAACAGGCCCTTCGGCCCAACAAGTCCACACCGACCCGCCGAAGCGAAACCCACCCATATCCCTATATTTACCCCTTACCTGACACTACGGGCAATTTAGTATGGCCAATTCACCTGACCCTGCGCATCTTTGGACTGTGGGAGGAAACCGGAGCACCCGGAGGAAACCCACGCAGACACGGGGAGAACGTGCAAACTCCACACAGTCAATCGCCTGAGGCGGGAATTGAACCCGGGTCTCTGGCGCTGTGAGGCAGCAGTGCTAACCACTGTGCCACCGTGCCACCCCACGGTACATTTCATAAATGGACCAGACTGCTGCTGGTGTGCATCGATGCTTTAAGTAGTGGATGGGCAATCAGGCAGGCTTTACATTGGGTGGTGTCAAGGTTCACAAGTGTTGTCAGACCTGCCAGCACCCAGGCAAATTGGAGAGTATTCCATCACCCTCTGATGTGTCCCTGTCGATGAGTTACTCGCTGCAGAATACCCAGCCTCTTGTGGAGAGTCCAGTTTATTTTCTGCCCAAGAAGTCAATTCAACAACAATAATGCCATTAATCATCGAAGGGAGATGGTTAGGTTCCCTCGTGTACAAGATAGTCATTACCTTGCCAAAATTCCTCACCACGTAGTAACCATGTTTACCAGATCTGGCTGCATTCAGGCAGCCTCAGTATCCAAGGAAACCAACATGACTGAATTCTGTGAATCATCAGTGAATAGTCACACTTCAGACCTTATGGTGGACGTAAAATGCTGCCTTGATGTCAGAGGTAGTTACTCCCAAACCTGTGGAATTCAGATTTCCTCCATGTTTGGACCAAGTCTGTAATAAAATCTGGACCTGAGAGGCCTTGGTGAAACACAAACTGAGCACTGGTAACCAGGCTCCTGATGACAGAGTGTCACTTGATAGCACTGCCAATGACCCCTTCCATCACTCTGCTGTTGATTGAGAATAGACTGATGTGGTGGTGACTGGCCACTTTGGACTTCCCACATTGTCAGACAGATGCTGTAGCTGTGAGTTAGGGACACTGCATGTTCTGGAGCACAAGCCTTCAGTATTGAATCAGGATTTTTCAAGGCCCAGAAGCTGTGCAATATTCAGTGCCTTCATTCATAGAATCACTGAATTGTCACGGTTCAGAAGGAGGCCACTTAGCCCATCCTGCTAACATCATAGAAAGATCATAGAAACCCTACTGTATGGAAGCAGGGCATTCAACCCATCGCGTCCACACCGACCTTCCAAAAAGCATCTCACCCAGACCCACCCCTCCCTACCCTGTCCCTGTAACCCTGCATTTCCCATGGCTAACCCACCTATCCCACACATCAGGGTCCTTGGTTTGATTCCACCCGGTTAGGTGGACTGATCATGGGAAATCGCCCATAGTGTCCAGGGATGTGTGGGTTAGCCATGCAAGGTTACAGGGATGGGGTGGGCCCAGTTGGGATGCTATCCAGAGAGTCGGTGTAGACTCGATGGGCCGAATGGCCTGCTTCCACGTCGTAGGGATTCTAGGAATCTCAACCACTGGCTGTTCACCCTCTCCCAGAAGAATGTCCTGCTCTGTGACCTCTTTGACCCTGGCCCTGGGGAGGCAATGTAGCATGCTGGAGGCAGGTCTACAGCCACAGAAAGGCCTGTCTGTTCCCCTAACTATGGAATCTCCTATTACTATTGATCCTCCTTCCTCCTCTCCTGTACAGCTAAGCCACTCACACTGCCACAAATGTAACTCTGACTGCACTCCCCTGAGGAACCAATACACCCATCAGCTTCCAATGGAAAATCCATTTGTGAGTGGGACCGCATGTGACTCCTGCACTACCTGCATGTTTCTTTTGGACTGCCTTGTGGACAGTCATTCCCGCCCTCATCCATTGCACTTTCCTCTCAGTCATTTCTTGATATCGCACAGACGGGATCTAACTAACTAAGATCTAAACTCTACCATGTTGGGGAGAAATTCCAGTGGAAATTGTGATAGCTCATCCACTTGGCGCAGTCCACTTGGCCAATCTAGCTGAAGATCTTACAAATATTTATGCTTAAAAGCAAATTACTGCGGATGCTGGAATCTGAAATTTCTTTGTCTTTTGCTTTCACATGTCAGGCTCCTCCTCATTGAGAATGTAGATATTTGTCGAGCCTCCTCCTCCAGCAAATTGTTTAATTGTCCACCGCTGTTCGTTACTGTAGGACACCTTCTCCAATATCTCAGTCTCTTTTCTTTTCATGTAATATAGCAACCCGATGTGCATGCAGTACTCTGTGTGATCTAATCAAGGTTCATTAAAAGTTTAACATATCTCACTTACTTTCCATTTTATTTTACCTTTCTACAGACTATTACCATCACCAATAAGAGACTATCTAAACATTACCCCATGATATTCAATGGCGTTACCATCACTGAATACCCCACTATCAATATCATGGGGGTTACCATTGACCAGAAACTCAACTCGACTCGTGAAATAAACACAGAAGCTACAAGAGCAGGTCAGAGGCTAGGAATCCTGCAGTAAGCAACTCACCTCCTGACTCCCCAGAGCCTGTCCACCATCTACAAGGCACAAGTCAGGAGTGTGATGGAATATTCCCCACTTGCCTAGCTAGGTGCATTTAACAACTTTGACATCATCCAGAACAAAGCAGTCTGCTTGATTGGCACTATATCCACAAACATCCACTCCCTCTACCACCATCACTCAGTAGCAGCACTGTGTACTATCTACAAGATGCATTGCAGAAATTCACCAAAACTCCTCAGACAGCACCTTCCAAATCCATGATCACTTCCTTCTGGATAGACTCCTGTGTGTTAGTCATGTAACACACAGGAGGCTCTCCTCAATGGAAGATGGGACTTTGGTGTTTTTTTTCCTGCATTGTGTTGTTCATTCTAATTGCTTTTGAACTGGAAACAGTCAAGGCACAACTGATTATTGTGGAATAGCAGTCACAGACTTCCTTCAATAAAAGAGACTGGAAACCAAATTTCTTTTTTTAGATCCAGAAGTGCTCTTACACACAACTGAGTGTCTTTTTTTATCCTATCACCAAACCACCCGTGTTATTTTTAACATTTACTAACCATCGCCAGTAAATCACCCAAGTTCTCCAACTGGTTACTTTAAGTCAAAAGCCCAGTAAAGGTAATGGGACCATCAAGTGGGAGGAAGAGATAGGGGGCTAAATCAAAATCGAGTTGGAGGGAGGAATGGATGACTGTGTTTCTGCCTGGCCAGCACCTCTCCCCAGCGCCCAATTCCCTGTAAAGGTGTCAAGAGCATTGATGGACACTGTGTGCTCACTCTCCAATGACACCCAGGCATGAACATAACCATGGAAGAGGGGCAGGCAGTCAGCACAGATGATCCCCCTGTACACCCTGCTGCCCAGATCTGTATATAGCCAGTTTGTTCAGGAGCAGACCAATGAGGAGGTCCGCTGACTGCTGACCAGATGGATTTTATGGCAGTCAATGACAGCTTTCATAGTCACCATTAATGAAGTGAACTTAATGATTGAATTTAAAACCCTCCATCAGCCATTGTGGGATTTGAACCTGTGGCATTACCACTACACAACTGTCTCCCCTTTGAATCATGTGTGTACATCTACTTGCATTTATTTTGCAACTTTAGCATAGTAAATAGCCCCACAGCTCCTTACAGGAATTTCATCAGGTAGACTTTGACACTAAATCACATAAGGGGATCTTAGAACAGACTCCCAGAACCTTGGTCAAAAAGAGGCAGATTTTAAAGGAACATGTTAAAGGAGGGCAAAGAAATGATCACACCAAGAGAAAAGACAAAGCCCAGGCAATCAAAGACGGAGCCATCACTGATGGTATTGATGAAGAGTGAGAGAACTGAAAGCAGTAGGGCTGAAAGTGTCAACAAAAGCCAAGGAAGAAGCTAAAAGCTAGAATGTGGATCTTACAATTGAGCTAGCACTGGGCTGAAGCTTATGCAGCAAAACCTGTCAGGGATAATAGTGGACAGGACTTCGCAAGAGTTAGGATATGAACAGCTGAGCTTTGGTTGAGCTCAAGTTTACTGGTAGGAGATTGGTCAGGGATAGTCAAATCTAATAATGGGCAGAGGGATTAGAATAGGCATGGTTGAGGGATTCAGCAGCAGATGAAGTGAGGCTGGAGAGCTGGAATTCAACAGTCTTAGTGATGGAGATGTTAATGGTTGGAAGCTCAACTCAGGGTCAGACAGGAAGCTAAAACTGCTAAAGGCTTGTTTCAGCTTCGGAGAGAGAGGTTGGATAATTTTATACTTTGTAATCAGAATACTGAAAATAGTATTGCTTACCCGTGTGTGGAATCGCCTCAACATTCCCTTCAGGTGATCTACATAGGGAAAACAGAGTCATTAACTGCACAAGTGAATTGCAAATAGTGATTAGTTGTACTTATGTATTGTACATAATGTCCAAACATACTGAGTAGTCTGCAATGGAAAGGAGTCACAGATTCATTACAAGGGAACCTGAGGGGCAACTTTTATTTACACAGAGGTTGGTACGCATATGGAATGAACTGCCAATGGAAGTGGTTGAGGCATGTACATTAACACCATTTAAAAGGCATTTGGACAAATATTTGGATAGGAAAGGTTTAGAAGGATATGGGCCAAGAGAAATGGGGTTAGCATGGATGGACATTTTGGTCAGCATGGACCAGTTTGGGCCAAAGGGCCTGACTCCATTCTGTAGGGCTCTATGATTCTATAATTCCATCTCTGTCCTGAAAGATGTGACAATGAACCATACCATTAGGAAAGCTCAAGACTTGACCCCTCTTCTGTGCTGTTTTCAGAGTACATAATCTGTTTCATACACTGTGAGAAAGAGGAATGGGGGAGGGGTGCCACTCCCAAGTTCCATCCATGAAAGTCCATTGGAAGTGTACAAGGGTCGAGCAAGATTGGGAGTCCAACCAGCCAACCCACATTGTTCATTTTCAAACGCCAGGCTCAGAATTTTACAAGCCTCCACTGGCCAGTTTCTAGACAGGAAGGGGCGTGGCGGGTAGTAAAATGCAGCAGGAGTTTGTCCCTCCTCCCACCTAGACACCCCTCCCCCACCTGCCAGAGGCTTTAAAGGGCAAGGGTAGGCATGAGCAGGCACCTACCCTCACTGGTGTTGATGCCCTAAACAGCCAGTCACTGGGTGAATGGCAGGTCGTCAGGGGAGGATGCCTGGCAGGTAATTCTGCTTGGAGCTCAGGCAGGACGGCAGGCTTGTGGCCTGCTACATCACTGGCCCCCTTTCCCAATTAAGGCCTGCCGCCTAACCTTAAACCAGGGCCTTTCCAACAGAGCCCCCCACCACCATTACTTCACTTAGGGACTCCCTATCTGTCCCCCACTGCAAGACAGCTTTGAATTATCTTTTTCCTGGATGACTGATACTTAAAATCTGGGAACCAGGAATTGACTGACAGCTTTCTGAGGTCCTGAGTGAGCAGCAAATCTAGTCTCCATCATCCTCTTAACACTCTGCAGAACACTCTGCAGAACACTCTGCGTGGGCGGCACGGTGGCATAGTGGTTAGCACTGCTGCCTCACAGCGCCTGAGACCCGGGTTCAATTCCCGCCTCAGGCGACTAACTGTGTGGAGTCTGCACGTTCTCCCCGTGTCTGCGTGGGTTTCCTCCGGGTGCTCCGGTTTCCTCCCACAGTCCAAAGATGTGCAGGTCAGGTGAATTGGCCATGCTAAATTGCCCATAGCCTTAGGTAGGGGGTAAATGTAAGGGTATGGGTGGGTTGCGCTTCGGCAGGTCGGTGTGGACTTGTTGGGCCGAAGGGCCTGTTTCCACACTGTAATGTAATGTAATCTAATCTAATCTAAAACATTAAATGGCCCCACCAGAATAATCCTGCTCAAAGAATGGGCACTTTCATGGGTGGAGGTATGGTGGCTCCATGGTTAGCACTGCTGCCTTACAGCGCCAGGGACCCAGGTTCAATTTCAGCCTCGGGCGACTGTCTGTGTGAAGTTTGCATGTTCTCCCCGTGTCTGCGTGGGTTTTCTGGGTGCTCCGGATTCCCCCCATAATCCAAAGATGTGCAGGTTAGGTGAATTGGCCATGCTAAATTGCCCATAGTGTTAGGTGCATCAATCTGGGGTAAATATAGGGAAGTGAGTCTGGGTGGTTTACTCTTCGGTGTGGACTTGTTGGGCCGAAGGGTCTGTTTCCATCCTGCTGGGAATCTAATCTAAAAAAAGAATGATTTAATATGGGTTTGTTAACTCACCAGTGACTTCCTCTTCTATAAAAATGAAATTAGCAAAACACGCAAAGCAACTTTTCTACCAGCTGTGTAACTTCTAAAGATGAGCCCAGCAATATTTTTGGAACCAAACTCATCACTCTTTGTTTAAAATACAGATTGTAAAATGCTTTTGTCATTTACTCAAGGCCATCAGTCCCCTGGCAGACTCCCTTTAGCTTTCAGCAACATTGTATTCACACAGTTGGTGTTACTGTCTGGAATGTGCTGCCTGAAAGCTTGGGAGAAACAGATTCAATAGCAACTTTCAAAAGAGAAACAGATTCATCCTTGAAGACACAGCACTGTGTGAAAGGAGCAGACTAGGTGGATTGACCAGGGGAAATGGAGGGTTACAGGGATAGAGTTGGGGGATGGGTCTTCGGAGGGTCGGTGTGGACTCAATGGGCCAAACGGCCTGCTTCCACACTATAAGGATTCTACGATTCTACGAAATAAGATAAAAAGGCAGTATGGCTTAGAGAGCAGATTATGCAGCACAGAGATCAAGTGAATGAAGATGTTGCTCCCTTTTCATTCTCCACAAGCAAGATCTGCATTGTCTTCATAAGTAATAACCATTCGCTATTGCTTTGTGTGAGGATCATGCAATGAAAGAGGTCAGAGGGCTCACCAAGTAATGACTACAACGTAGATCTTAGATCTAAAATTTCTTGACAGAGACAGAAAACATGGTGATCAGCATTCTCTGATTAATCTGAAACTATCTGCATGTTTTCTGTACCGACACACTGTTTTAGACAATACTGTAAAACTCAGCCTGCCATTGCAACAATATAATGGGGAAGAGTGTAAGCCTTACCTCTGTGGTAGACAATGGCAGCAACTAAAGCTACCAATGCAGCCGTGACAATAACACTGATCACAATCGTTGGGGTCTCACCAGGTACTGCTACAGGCCAAGGCTTACCTGAATAAAAACAGGCACATGGTCATTCAGAGCTAACAAACCACTCTGCTTTTCTCTGGTTTATTTAATTAAAATAGAACTTTTTTTAAAAATCGACAGATTTAAAGCAGACAAATAAATGGACAATGCCAAAATCCCCCAGCACCACCTCATTCCCAGCAGCATTGCCAGTGCCAACAATGCAAAGATTTGGTCCATACTTTTATAAACACTGTTAAAGAAAAAGAAAACCAATTGTATCAATAATTTTAATGGTTAGATAGAACTAGTTCCAAGCAGAACCAAGACATTAAAGTACAGATCACGGATATTACCGTAATCATTTGTAGAATAAGCTTTAAACCACCTGTACTTTGCTTCTCACAGCATCATAGAATCCCTACATGTGGAAGCAGGCTATTCGGCCCATCGGGTCCACCCAGACCTACATGCCCTGTACCTTATCCCTATAACCCTGCATTTACTGTGACCAATCCACCCAGCCCGCACCTCCCCAGACACTATCGGCAATTTAGCACGGCCAGTGTACCTAACCTGCACATCCACAGACACCTTGGGCTATTTAACATGGCCAATGCACCTAACCTGCACATCTTTGGACTGTGAGAGGAAACCATAACATCTGGAAGAAATCCATGTAGACATGGAGGAAATGTGCAACTCCACAGAGATTGTCACCCAAGGGTGGAATCAAACCCAGGTCCCTGGTGCTACGAGGCAGCGGGGCTAAACCACTGAGCCACCATGCTGCTGTATGTTCTGCTCCTTCCTTCTGAAGGTAGCTCTGGACATGCCCAGCTCCATGCAGTACAGAATCCTAGAACGGTAACAACACCAAAAGAAACCATTTCGTCTTTTGTGATTGTACTGTCCTTCTGAAGGAGAAATGAATCTAAAGCCACTTCTTTGCCTTTTCCTAGTAGCCCTGCATCTTTTTCCTTTCAAGTAATGATTCGGTTTCCTCTTCAAAGCCTTAATTGACCCTGCCTTAGTCATACACCCAGGCAGTGCATTTCAAATGCTAGCCACACAAAGAGTGAAAATGTTTTCCCTCATATTGCCATTTCTTACCTTAATCGGTGCCCTCTGGTTCTCTGTCCTTCCACCAATGGGAACAGTCTCTATCTCCTTTGTCCTAAGTCCTCACAGTTTTGAGCACCTTTACCAAACTTCCTCTCAGCCTTCTCTTCCTCAAGGAAAACAGTCATTCGCTGTGCCTGATGTTCCTCACCCCCTGAACCATCCTCATGAATCTCTTCTGCACCCTGTTTAATGTTTCACATCTTTCCCAAAGTGTGTTGTCCAGAACCAGACACCAGTCAAGCCTGATTTTTTTTTATTTTAATAGAGGATTAGTATAACTTCCTTCTTTTGTAGTCTAAGCCCTCATTGAGGTAAAACCAATGACTGCAGATGCTGGAAACCAGAGTCCAGATCAGAGTGGTGCTGGAAAAGCACAGCAGTTCAGGCAGCATCCGAGGAGCAGTAAAATCGACATTTCGGGCAAAAGCCCTTCATCAGGAATACAGGCAGGGAGCCTGAAGGGTGGAGAGATAAGTGAGAGGAGGGTGGGGGTGGGGAGAAGCCGTCATTGAACAATGCCCAAGGTGCGAGATGCTTTACTAACCACTCTCCCAATCTGTTCTGCCACGTCCATTGGTTTATCCACACTCACACCCTGTGCTCCCTTTAGAATTGTGCCCTGATGTGATATTTAGGTTTCCATTTGGACATCCTCTCCATCTGATATCAGCATTGCCCATACCCCAGGAATGAAGAAAATGCTGTCTTTATAGGTAAAATGGATTAAAATGCCCCACAGACGTATTTCTTATGAAAACTATGTGCTTCTTCTAATGCAGTGCAAGCCCAGCATTCAATTGGCAACCAGTTTTCCTGAGAACCTTCCTTTAAAGACTGACATTGGAATTTGTCGGGCCCTTCTCTGTTCCAAAGTACTCTGGGTTAAACCCTGCAATTTCCTGTTCATCTCTGCTCCAGCACAAACTGCTCTTACACCCAGCAGCATTTGTAATTTAAATGAAATTGACCCTAATCCAACTAGTGTACACCAGGAAGAAGGTCAGTAATATACGTCAGGAATGGCATGGATCCTAACACTGAGTTCTAGGAAACTGCACTACAAAGCTGCCTCCTTTCCAAAAATGCACCATTTATCACAATTCTTCATTGCTTCCTGCTCAGTTATCTTGTATCCATATTGCTACTGTCCACTTTGTTCCACAAGTTCTAACTTTGCTCACACATCTGTCACTTTATCAAATGTCGTTTTTAAAGTTGTAGAAGTCATAGAGATGTACAGCATGGAAACAGACCCTTCGGACCAACTCATCCACGCTGACCAGATATCCTAAAGTTTTCTGTTATTTCATCAAAATACTCAAACAAGAATACAGATTTCCCTTAATTTTTCTGAGTTAATTCGCACTTGCCTACTCACAAATGATCATTCTGACAGTATTCTAAGTTGGATTGACTGACTGTTAGTAACAGGGTTTCTAGTTATGGCCTTTTTTTGAATGAGGGTCCCTCATACTGCAGGATGATACACCCAATGCTCTCAAATCGCACAGCCATGAGGCAGTGGCATTAGCTGCTGTTGCTGATGATATTTCTTGCATATATGATTGTCCAGGATGTAAGTACATATGTCCTGGAGTTCCCACATGGAACATGACGTGTATCCCCAGGATAAGAGCCACCCTGTCATTCCTCGATATAAACCACCCTCAACAGTGACACTGTAGCTTTATAAACTCATTTATGAATGCGTTGTCGTCCCTGACTCTCTTCTGCAACAACAATTTATAACAAACTACATGAAATATGGTGCAGTACGTGTATTATCATAAAGACAAGATCTCAGTGAGATATAACTAAACTGATGATATTGTTGTCCTGACTATGCACTGGGATATAACAACTAGTTAGGTTCTCTCCAAGGATGCAGCCTGACCCACTGTGATTTCCAGCAACTTTTTGTTTTCAGTACAGATTCCAACATCTGCAGTAATTTGCTCCTTCCTAGCCAGTTTCAGGTGCCTGCTTACCACTCAGAGGCTCCTAATGCAACAAGAACATGTGCAGAATTCAGGGGAGAACAATACTCCATATGATTATAATGTCCCTTCCACAATCAGTTTGCTGATTAATCATTGTCTCCAACAGCAGTGAAATGCGTGAGGTAACATGACAGTTGGGAGGAGATACTCTGTGTCAGTATTTTGAAGGACACGGAATCGAGGGAACACAGGGAAATAAGTAGAGATGTCAGATTACCACCAGAGACAATGGAACAGTTAACCAATTTTACCCTGGATTGCATACTGAAGAAAGGGTCACCAGACTTCAAACATTAACTCTGTTTCTCTCTCCACACATGCTGTCAGACCTGCTGAGTTTCTACCAGGGACCTGATCAAAACTTTGTGGGAAGCTAGGGAAGAGATTGCTGGACCCCTTGCCGAGATATTTGTATCATCGACAGCCAGAAGTAATGTCCCTGTCAAAGTGGAAGAATATTCCAGGGAAATCTACTAGGGGAAAGTGAGGTCTGCAGATGCTGGAGATCAGAGTCGGGAGTGTGTTGCTGGAAAAGCACAGCAGGTCAAGCAGTAGCCAAGGAGCAGGAGAATCAATGTTTTGGGCCAGAGCCCTTCAGGATTCTGGGTACTCCAAGATGGGGGACGGGAAAAATTTCTAGCTGTAACAGCTGCCCCTTTTTTGAGGTATTTTAGGTGCTGGAGGTGATGTCCTCAAATTCCAGGAGCAGCAATTACTAGAAGAACAGACAAAGGAAGCACATGGTGAGGTCAGTGCAGGAGAGGGAGAGAGAAAGAAACTGACACTGCCTTTGTTGTTTGAATTCATGGATCGCTGGACATCGGAGTGCTTCTGGGAAAATTAACAAACAGTGAAATTCACAACTGACCTTGCAGGAACTGTTGGGTGAAGTTCACAGCACAGAATTAGATAAGTGTATTGTTGTTTTCAGTGTGACCTACAGAGAGGCTGCAGTAGTTAGTAGAGTGGGTTCTTTCTTGTTTATATGTTTTTGGAGATATGTCTCTTAATTAAACTTAAATGATAAGCCATAACAATTAATTTAACCTGGGCAGTGTTTGTAGAGGAATAAGACGGTGTTATTTTCTGGGTATGTAGATTGTGAAGAAGCAGAAATGGCCTTTTAGTAGAGTGAAATATGCTTCTTGTCAGATAAGATCAGCCATGATGTCATTTAGATTATATGGGACTTTAAAGAGAGTTTAAGGGTTACTGCGGATTATATCTGCCATAAATGCTGTTGGTTGCGAATATTATCAGATCAAATGGATTGGTTGGAGAGACAGTAAGAAGCAATGAGGAATTTGCAATAGCAACAGTATGTGATGGATGGCAGTTATAGGAAGGGGGGAAAGTCTCAGATACAGTCACATAGATGGGTTAACTTCCAGGAAAGGTAAGAGAGCTAGGCAGCTAGTGCAGGAGTCTTTTGTGGATATACCCATTTCAAACAGGTATGCTGTTTTGGAAAATATAGAGGGGGGAATGATTCTCAGGGGAACGTAGCACAAACAGCCATGTTTCTGGTATTGAGACTGGCTTTAATGCAACGAGGGGTACATCGACTTCCAAGAGATCAATTGTGTTAGGGGATTCTCTAGTCCAAGATATAGACAGACATTTCTGTGGCCAGCAGCGAAAAATCAGAATAGTGTGTTGCTTCCCTGGTGCCAGGATCAAGAATGTCTCAGAGTGGGTGCAGAATATTCTCACGGGGGAGAGGGGCCAGCAAGAGGTCATTGTCCACATTGGAACCAATAACATAGGAAGGGAAAAGGTTGACAGTCTGAAGGGAGATTACAGAGAGTTAGGCAGAAATTTGAAAAGGAGGTCCTCGTGAGTAGTAATATCCAGATTACTCCCGGTGCTACAAGCTAGTGAGGGCAGGAATAGGAGGATAGAGCAGATGAATGCATGGCTGAGGAGCTGGTGTATGGGAGAAGGATTCACATTTTTGGATCATTGGAATCTCTTTTGGGGTAGAAGTGACCAATA
>NC_057729.1:4699451-4761093 GCF_004010195.1 Chiloscyllium plagiosum | reverse complement strand
GCAATTCTGGTCTCCTTCCTATTGGAAAGATGTTGTGAAACTTGAAAGGGTTCAGAAAAGATTTACAAGGATGTTGTAGGGTTGGAGGATTTGAGCTAGAGGGAGAGGCTGAACAGGCTGGGGCTGTTTTCCCTGGAGCGTCAGAGGCTGCGGGATGACCTTGCAGAGGTTTACAAAATTATGAGGGGCATGGATAGGGTAAACAGGCAAAGTCTTTTCCCTGGGGTCAGTGAGTCCAGAACTAGAGGGCATAGGTTTAGGGTGAGAGGGAAAAGATATAAAACAGACCTAAGGGGCAGCTTTTTCACGCAGAGAGTGGTACGGATAAGAAATGAGCTGCCAGAGGAAGTGGTGGAGGCTGGTACAATTGCAACATTTATGAGGCATTTGGATGGGTATATGAATACGAAGGGTTTGGAGCAATATGGGTCAGGTGCTGGCCGGTGGGACTAGATTGGGTTGGGATATCTGGTTGGCATGGACGGGTTGGACCAAAGGGTCTGTTTCCATGTTGTATATCTCTATGACTCTATCAGGAATGAGATATTGACCACATTCCTGATGAAAGGCTTATGCCCGAAATGTCGATTCTCCTGCTCCTCGGATGCTGCCTGACTTGCTGTGCTTTTCCAGCAACACACTCTCAATTCCTGGGAAATCGTCCAGTGAAGTTATTTGGGTGGAACTTAAAAATAAGGAAGGAATGATCATCTTGTTGAGATTGTATTATAGGCCCACCAATAGTCAGCAGGAAATTGAGAATCAAGTATGTAAGGAGATCTCAAATACCTGTAGGAAAGGTAGGGTTGTAATGGTTGGGGATTTTAACTTTACGAACATAGACTAGGACCGTCATAGTGTTAAGGGTTTGGATGGGGCAGAATGTTTTAAAGTGTGTACAGGAGAATTTTCTTCTTCAATATTTGGATTTACCTACTAGAGAAGGAGCAATACCTGACTTTGTGCTTGGAAATCATGTAGGCTAAGTGACTGAGGTGTCAATGAAAGAGTACTTTGGAGCAAGTGGTCATCATTCTGTTAATTTTAAAATAGTTATGAAAAAGTAAAGAACTGATCAAACAGTTAGAGTTCTAAATTGGAGTACATGTATGAAATGAACTGTTGGAGGCTGGTACAATTACAATATTTAAAAGGCATCTGGAGGTGTATATGAATAGGAAGGGTTCAGGCGAATACGGGACAAGTGCTGGCAAATGGCAAATAGACCAGATTGGCAGGAGTTGGATCAAAGGGGGTGTTTCCATGTCCTATGACTCTATGGTGATCTTTTGCTAGAAGCTTGATGTACTTACATTTCACATCACTTGTTGCATTGCCTGGTTTCAGCTCTCCGCGTGACCCACAACTGAAAGCAAAGGGATGTTGGTAGTCAGAGAATCAGAGCACAGAAAGTACCAAAGACTGTGTATAATCAGAGCTCCCAATTTCAGGTAATAAATATCCCATTTACTTTGTTCACTGATGCCAACCTACACCAAGGAACACATGTGGAATATCAAGGTATCAATTTAATCAGATGGGCACCAATTAGTTGCAGCCCATCCAAGCTCATCTCCTGTTTAACTGCCCTTTTTTTGAGGCAAAAAGTCCTCTCAGGCTAGTCTTATGTTTTATGCTTTTTATGTCGGCCTGATCAGATTATTGCATACCCACGACCTAATCACTTTGTAGGTGAAGGACAACAGCCACTTGGAAACAGCGCCACTTCTGAACTCCCTCCAGGTCACAAAATATCACATATTGTTACTATCAAAGTCCTGAAATTTCTCTCTAACCGTGATATGTCGTTGCACTGAAGTGGACAAGGCTAGAAGTCACACGACACCTGATGAAGAACGGCACTCCAAAAGCTTGTGATTTCAAACAAACCTGTTGGACTATAACATGGTGTCGTGTGACCTCTGACCGCGCTCTCATAGTATCAGTTGAATGCCTTCACCATCAGAACAGCAGTGGTTCAAGGCTAACAAGTGATGTGCTGTAAATACACATCTTGCCAACAATGCCTGGGCATGGTTAAACAGACTGTTGGGAGAGGAGAACAAAAAAGGTCAGAGAACTAATTTCTCTCCAGAGTAATTTCGAGCTTTTGAGCAGTTTTGTCAGAGGGAGTGACGTATATATGTGATCTAGCCAGACCTAGTGTTGGATGATTAAATCAGCTTTGTACCAGATCTGAGCCCCTTAGATTTGACAAAGCAAAAGTTGGGGCCATCTTAGGAAGATCCATCAACATGGAAAAGAGTAAAGACATTGCTTGTGACAAGGCAATCAAACAAGAGAGTCAAACAGTGGTTCAGCAAAGATACAGGGTCGATGTAAAGCCAGAGGCAGCTTGAAATCCTGCCCATTTAATCCATGGATACTGACCTACCCCATTCAACCTAAAGTTTCCCACTCCCCCCAGTTAACCTGGGTTACTTACTTTGTCCATTTCGAACAGAGCTCTACAGCCGAAGAGACATTTGAGTAATAACCATGTTTACATTCCTCACACTCTGTGTCCTTGTGTTTGCGATCCGCTGGCAAACAAACCACATTAGCACATCAGCAAACGACAAAGGCAGTAATAATACCACAAACTATACATTATGAATCTGAGATATTTACAGATGCTTATGTTTTTACCTGGTTTAGTTACTCCAGAACCAGGCTCACAAATCTTGTCCTCCACACACATTTCACAGTCCTCATTGATGCAGTGCTTCCCTATCGCACACAAACACACAGCATTGGTCAAGGTGTCGCCAGGCGACTCGGTCACAAATCCTCCATCTGAAGATAGGAAAAGGCAGAGTGTAAGAATATTTGTGATTGCAGAGATCTCCCTCTTGGTTACAGTGATAAGACTGTGCACCTCGCAAAAGAGACAGGGATTGTGTGCCTGTATTTTTAAGATTTCCGTCCTGTTTGGAAACTGGCTTACGGTTTCACTTCGACACTTCCTATAAGTCAAGCAGTGCACTCTTGTATGAAGTGAATACACTTTGGGAAACTGTTAAACTGCAGGCCCTGTCATAAAATAGCCCAAACCTGACTTAATCAACACAGGCCATTGTTTTATCTTGACCCCTGTAGGGCTATGATAATTTTTCTTTATTCAGGTAGTATCTCATTGGGAAGCGATGGCATATTTTAAATGGCAAATAAAAATAATTCTGGCAAATTTGTTGTTTTGCTTGCACTGTGGATGAAGAAATATCCCTCTTATTTAGTGGTCCAACAGAATGCTGAATTTGCATTAATAATACAACATCCATTTCAAATACAAAGCTCTCCAAATTCTGTTGGGGATTTAATTTGGCCACGATCTCACTTCCCTCCTCCCTTCCCCCAAAGAACAGTTCTATATTTATTCAGAGTCAATTGTGACTGACAGGAAATACTCTCCATTTTGTGTGCAGCACAATTTCATCAAACCATAAAGCTGGCTTGGCCAATAGGTTCTCACACACACACACGAACAAACACATGCACATACACACAAAAACATGGTACACATGAATGTATGCACACAGAAACATACGCATACACTGGTGCACAGACACACAGGAACACTTGCATGCACACATGAACAGACACAAACACACATGCACATACACAGGTGCACATACATGCACACACACTGGTGCCACACACACACACACACACACAACCAGATGAGCGCGCGCACACATACACACACACGACCAGATGCATGCACAAATGCACATACATAGTCACAAAAGCACAGGAACATGTACATGTATTCTAGGGGCTCTCACCGGTTTTCTTTTATTTCCTCTTTATTTTTGGTTTGGAAATGTAAGGTCAGATTAAGAGTTGAACTTTGAACAGCAGCTTGTTTTAAACAGGAAGAGAACAAGGACAGATGTTTGTAGTTGGGTACTGGCCTGGAAGACGATGCAACTTAATTACTGTGCCAAAGGCACTGTGAACAAATTGGCACTGAGCAATTTCTATGTTCCAGGCCGGCAGCAGTTCAATGTTGAATTTGTCAATCGGGGAGAACAGGTGCCAACCACTCACCCATAAAGAATGCTGACTTAAAAGGAAAGGAAGGAGAGAGAACCACCAGTTCTGATTTGTTTTTAGTAGAAGAGTGATTATTTGAAAACTTTCAGAGATGATTGCTGTGTTTTGCTCTTTCCAGTTTTCTATTCAGTTATAAAATTGTTGAATGTTCTAAGGAAAGGCCCAGTTTGTAAGAAATAATTTTAAAATATTTCTAGACGTCTTCTGAAACTGTTTGTATTAACTGGTGACATTGAATTCAAGCTGGAGTACTGCGTACAATTATGGTATGCTTACTCAAGGGGGAAGCGTGGTTGCATTGGAGACAGTTCAGAAGAGAATCACTAGATTGATTCCAGATATGAGGGGGTTGTGTTATGAAGAGAGACTGAGCAGTTTAGACCTATACTGTCTGGAATTTAGATAAATGACAGGAGATCTAAGCGCAGTTTACAAGATGCCAAAGTGGATTGACAAAGTAAACAAAGTGAGGATGTTTCTTCAGGTAGGGCTATCTGGAACAAGGGGTCATAGTTTTAGGATAATGAGTAGCGGATTTAGAATAGGAATGAGAAGAAATGACTTATCTAAAACAGTTGTGAATTGTGGAACTCATTACCCTTTAGGATGCCAGAACATGGAATAAGTTTAAGAAGATGGACAGATTTTAAAACAGTAAGAGGCTGAAGGGCAGGAAAGTGGAGTTAGGGCCAAGATGAGATCAGCCATAGTTGTATTAAATGGCAGAACAGGCTTAAGGGGATGAATTCCCTACTTCTGCCCCTAGTTCTTATTCAGTTCCTGTGGACAATCTATTGTCTAAGGTTTTCATGGAGGCCTAGTATCCATTATTGGAAACGGTTTACTTATTTGGCAAATTAAAATTCATTTCTTTTCTTTTTAATTCATCCCCAAACCATGTCTATCTGTCGTCTGTGTGTTAGTGGATTTATGATAAGAAAAATATACTTTAAATCATAGATATTAATTAGATTAACTTGTTACTTATCTGTGTTCTGCTCAAGTTACATTATTAATAATAAATTGTTAATTTTTGTATAAACTTAATATCCAAAGTCTGTCATTTGTAAAATCTGGTTAAAAACAAATGGGCACTTTTTTGCAGATCCAGTGTTAATGAGACTGATTTGGTTTGACTTGCTAGCCTTGTATTATAAAAATGCACAGGCATGCGTGTGTATACATACATACACACACACACTTGCACACACACTGGCACCCAAGTATAGGAGCACACCTACACAGGTGTGCACACTGACACAGGAGCATATGCATACACTTGTGCATATGCACAGAAACACACAAATGCATATTCACACACGAACTTACACAATTGCATACATCAGTAAAACCCTACCAGAAATGTAAGCAGAAAGAAAACTAGGGAAAATAATTTGGACCTACTTGGATCACAGTATGTGTGCCGCTGACAGTGATCAGCCAAGTTCCACTTTGACTGATACAGTCCCTCTTCACAGGGCTTGCACTCAGTGTCTTTCAGTATTGTGCATTTACTGCTCAAATAGGTACCTGCAAGATAAATACCACAATACAAATTTATTGCACAAGAATGCAACTCTCAAATCTGGCTCAAATCCTCCACCTTTTCCTACAGAACTGAATAGATTTTGATAGTGTCTGATGCAAACAAATCTTTGGTCATTTATATAGAAATAAACCTCTTAGCAGGTTTTTCCACACTAATTTTGGGGCAATTTGAACCAATGTAGAAAACATTCAAAATCCGCCTTATAGAAGAATGTAAAGGTAATAGGAAGAGATAAAAGATTAAACTGCTATGCCTGAGAAGAAAGAACTTGCATTTATAGTCACACCTTCCTCAAGGTGGTCCAAATGAAAGAGTATAGAAAGTAGACATTAGTGTATTGTAAGAAACACTGCGTCTGTTTCAACTCATCTAAATAGCCTTTCACTGTTCCATTTTTCAAAGCAATGCCCTGACCAATCAAAGTCAACCTGTCTGAATTAAAATGTAAACAAAGCCTGTCAGTTAACTGTCAAACATCATTGACTCTGCAATCTCCATGGCAACATCTCTACCAATCAGACTGCACTTGCCAACAAAGCAGTACTGTCCTTTCTTAAATATAAATGTTGATTTTCTTATTGAATTGGGATGTTTTTTGCAAATTGTCCTGATAAGTTCAAGATAAAAAGCTGTGACAAAGGGCACCCTTTTACAATAAGACACAAGATAATTTATTTTGATTATTGAGTGACAAAAAAATGGCCAGAATCATGCTCAGTTCTTCTTCACGATACAATTGGCTAATCTTTTGTATCTACATGAGAAGGTCCCTACAGAAAAATTTAATGTCACTTCTGAAATATGCTCCTTTGACATAACTCTACTCCCTGAGTATTGTACAAAGGTGCCAGCATCGTTCTGTGCTTAAGTGGGTCATGAAGTCACAACCATCTGACTCAGAGGCAAAGATACTACCCACTGAGCCACAGCTAGAGACTTGTAGGGATGAACCTACTGTATATTTCAATAAAACTAAAGGTGAGTGTTGAGATATCTGAAGATGGTAAAAAGGGAGAGCAGCTGATGAGAACATTGACCAGACAGTAGTACCATTACGGCAAGAAATGATCCTATCAATATGGAGGGAAGAAAGTGGAGACTGTAGAAAAATACAGTAAACCCAAAGGGAGGGGGACAAAGTATCAGCCTGACAAGACATATACTGCCCAACCAGCAAGCACTGGAACCAGGGCCAGTCAGATACTTCCTGACCCAGAGATCACTATTAGCAAACCATAACAACCTCAACAGAGACAAAGTAAAGTCAGTGCAGGTCAGCAACTGACTTAGAAATGCAATCTCGGAAATTCCTGACCTCCTCAGCTCAGTTGCTCACTCACTCAACTGCAAAGCCTAATCTGCTTTCAATTTATTCTTAGATTTCTGTCCCTTCCTGTCTCTTGCCTTGAGGGTGCTAAAGGTTAGATAGGTACGATCAGTTTTTAAGTACTTGAGGCAACTCTCTTCTTCACGTGTACATCTGGCCATTTGGGAATGGAATCAGGAGGCATGTCCTCATGCACAGACCAATAGAAATCGAGAATACTGTCCAGTAAAGGGCTGGGGTTTTCAAGATATGGATCATAGCTTCCCAAAACGAGGGTTGAGACTCAAAGTGGAGTCATGAGTCGAGGCTATGACTGGCGACAGGTTAACTCACTATGAAGGTTATCACACCTGAACTGTAGATTTACTAATCTCCCATGCACTGCTCGAGATTGACCATCAAGCCTGAATCTGACCCCACTCCTGCTCGAAGTTTCTTCTGAGCTGAGTATCCCTTGTCATGTTCTTCTAATTTAGTTCTTAATTTGTTACCTGAACACTCAGATCAGTTCTACTTATTCAGACACCAACAAACTACTCATCCTGGAACTCCCCGATGGACAATACATAATGGGTAAACCAGTCAATAACTTGGATCCTATGCAATGCCATTGATCCATACTTTTTCACAGAATAAGGTATAATTGTGAAAATCAAATTGTGAAAGTTATCTCATATCAATGCAAGCAACCTTTTTAGTTAAAGAAAGAGGACGAGGCTATTCAGCCTCTTGGCCATTCTATTAAGCATCACTCTACCTACAACTAGCTCTACTGATCAGAATCAGCACTTCTCAAGCTTTTTCCACTCTGTAACTCCATTTCAAGGCTTGGAAATTGTCACAACCTCTCATTGTAAGCTTTCAGAGTTAGGAAGGAGAGTTATACACTTGGTTAGAGCTGTGCTCGTACCTCAGAGTTTGTAACTCCATAGATTCAGCACATGACCCCACGTGGGGTCCCTATATCCCACTTCAGGAAGCTCTGATCCATATCTTGAAAGCCCCAGCCCTACAGTGGACAGTATTCTTGATTTTTATTGGACTGTGTGTGAAGACATGCTTCCTGATTCCATTCCAAAATGTCAAGCAGTCGCCCAGTTTATATTCCAGTTCTCTCTCCAGCCCCTCAGTATTCTCCATCATTAACCCTGTACTTACCCGGTGGACACTTGGCACAGCAGCGGGAAGACAATGAGTACTGTGTGATATTGTTACATTTGGCGGCAGACTCACAGTGGTACAGCTGAAAACAGAAAGGCAAACAATGAATTACAATTATAAAGCGTTCCGCTCATTCTACACTGTGTTCTGCGGGAATGAAAGATTAATCTCCAGGACAATGGGATGAGCAAATCCAGGAGAAAAAAAACCATAGGAGAAATTAAGCGTGCAGACGTAATTTTATTTGCGCACTTTTATTTTTTTAGCTGTAAATATATCAGAAATTGATCAAAATTGGTTGTATGAGCAATGGTCAAAGAAACTTTCCAATCAACTCAAAGTCATAGAACCATAGAATAGATACAGTGCACAGCAGACCATTCGGTCTGTCAGACCGCTGTTGTATCAGGAAAGTGCCAATTGTGGATGAGTGATAGCTTTCTCATTGCCATCATAGCACCCAATAGAGTCATAGTCACACAGCACAGAAACAGACCTTTCGGTCCAACTAGTCCATGGCGACCCTAATCCAAAACTAAACTTGTCCCACCTGCCTGGGCTTGACACTTATCCCTCAAAGCACTTTCTATTTGTGAATTTATCCAAATGCCTTTTAAATGTTCTAACTGTACCCGCATCCAACACTTCCTCTGGAGGTTCACCCCACACACAAATTACTCTCTGTGTAAAAGGTTGCCCCTTGTATCTTTGTTAAATCTTTATCCTCTCAACTTTAAAAATATGCCCTCTGGTTTTGAACTCCCCCACCCAAGGGAAAAGACACTTGCCATTCACTTTATCTGTGCCCCACCTGATTTTATAAACCTCTATAAGATCACCCCTCAACCTCCTATGCTCTAGTGAAAAAAGTCCAAGCCTATCCAGCCTCTCCTTATAACTCAAACCCTCCAGTCCTGGTAACGTCCTGGTAAATCTTTTCTGAAGCCACTCCAGTTTAATAATATCCTTCCTATAACAGGGCGACCAGAACTGCACACAGTACTCCAGAAGAGGCCTCACCGATGTCCTGTACATCCTCAAACTGACGAAGGAGCAGTGCTCGGAAATATTGTGATTTCAAATGAACCTGTTGGACTATAATTTGGTGTCGTGTGACATTTAATCTTGTCCACCCCAGTCCAACACCAGCACTGCCATACCCTGTACAACCTCAATATGAAGTCCCAATTCCTATACCCAAAGGTCTGAGCAATAAAGGCAAGCGTGCTAAACACTTTCTTAACCAGCTCAGCAGGTCTGGCAGCATCTGTGGAGGGAAATCAGACTTAACGTTTCAGGTCAAGTGACCCTTCCTCAAACTGAGGCAGTTTTTTTCGGTTTTTGCCTTCTTAACCACCCTGTCTACACGTGACGCAAACTTCAAAGAGTTTTGCACCTGAATCCCTAGGTCTCTCTGTTCTACAACACTGCCAAGGCCCTAAAATACATTCTATTTTCTCAAAGCAAGTAAACCCAACAGAAATCCAATGAAAAAGGCAGAGGATTTTAAAGTCATTAAAGGCTTAATTATTTCACTGAGGGGTCTTGACAGCATAGATTTGGACAGGGTGTTCCCTCTAAAGGAAGAATCTAGAACAAGGGGTTTAGAAATCCGGCATCACCCAGTTCAAACAGAGATTCTTTCTCTGCGGGTCTTAAATCTTTGGGACTGTCTTTTGAAAAGGTGGTGGAAAGACAGTCCTTGAATATCTCCGAGGCAGAGACAGATAGATAACTTATTGAGCAAGTGGGCAAAAGGTGCAGGTGAGAATGTAGACTAAAAGTTACAATCAGACCAGCCACGATCTTAGTAAATTTCACAGCAGGCTGAAGGAATGATCTTCTCCTGTTTTTATGCTTTTAAATGGCTTCGAAGACACAACAATCCTAAAAAAAAGTTTTTTCCCTACAATGACTTATTTAAATTTTTCTTGGATGTCCAAACTTGCTGTATTCCCCTGTGGTGTGAGAATTGCACAGAAAATGATGGGTTTGAACTAAGCCTATCATAGGCCACAACAGAATAACTAATTGTGGGGGCAAACAGGTCTCCCACTCGAGTCCTTTTACGATTCTATCCCGTACGAAGTCATACTGGAAACTGAGAGACATTGGAGATGAAAGAGTGTTAAAGGAAGCTTCTGACAATGAAAAGGTTGGGGCCTTGTTTAAGCAGCCTATCATTACCCTTTACAGACTGCAGTTAGGCTGCTCTCTTTCTCTCGCCACAGACCTGCTGAGTTTCTCCAGCATTCCCTGTATTTGTTTCAGATTTCCATCTGTGGGACTTTGCTTTTAAACAAGTTTAACAATCCACTTCTGGAATGACACAAGAACTGTCTTGAAAATGAAGCAAAGCACCAATGAATTTTCCAGCGAGCAGACAATGCAGATCAGACCTCTGCCATCCTCAAGTGTTTAGCACCACATTCAATTTGCATCCATAAAACAGACACCACAAATAGGTACAGGAGAGGCGATGACCTAGTGGTATTATCACTGGATTCTTAATCCAGAGACCCAGGTAATGTTCTGGGGACGCGGGTTCAAATCCAACCATGGCAGAATTTGAATTCTGCAAAAGTCTGGAATTAAGAGTCTAATGATGACCGTTCTTTAGGATAGGCAACCTACCTACATGTGATTCCAGATCCACACCAATGTGACTGATGCTTAATTGCTCTCTGGGCAATTAGGGATGGGTAATAAATGCTGGTCTGGCCAGCAATATCCACATTTTATGAATGAATTAAAAAAAATGTTAAATTTAGACCCCATTATTCCTTTTTTAAATGATTATGCCAATTAATTCTTGCTAAAAGATTGCGCTGGTTATTCATAAACACATGAATTAGGAGCATAGATAGGGCCATTCAGCCCCTCAAGCCAATTCCACCATTCGTGGGCGGCACGGTGGCACAGTGGTTAGTACTTGCCTCACAGCGCCAGAGACCCGGGTTCAATTCCAGTCTCTGGTGACTGTCTGTGTCAAGTGTGCACATTCTCCCTATGTCTGTGCAGGTTTCTTCCGGGTGCTCCGGTTTCCTCCTACAGTCCAAAAATGTGCAGGTTAGGTGAATTGGCCATGCTAAATTACCCGTAGTGTTAGGTGAAGGGGTGAAAATAAAGGGGAATGGGTCTGGGTGGGTTGCGCTTCGGCGGGTCGGTGTGGACTTGTTGGGCCGAAGGGCCTGTTTCCACACTGTAAGTAATCTAAATGACATCATTGCTGATCTTATCACTGTATATTCCTGTCTATCCTTGTCACCCTCCATTTATCATGGCTAATCCACCTAGCCTGCACATCTCTAGACAGTATGGACAATTTAGCACAGCCAATTCACCCTAATCTGCACAACTTTGGATTGTGGGAGGAAATCGGAGCACCAGGTGGAAACCCACGCAGACACGGGGAGAATGGTGATTGTCTGTGTCGAGTGTGCACAGAGACTGGAATCGAACCCAGGTCCCTGACACTGTGAGGCATCAATGCTACCCTCTCTGCCATTTAATATTTGATACATATTAACATTTGCAAAGGTTGAGGAAGAGGAAATAGTTCTTGTATATATTGTTTCTACAACGGTGGACCCACAGGCATGTGGCTGATCACCACAGCTAACCCCAGCTTCCCACAAGAAAACTAATGGGGATGTTTCTGTGCTGCTTTATGTAATTTCTTGTTACTGAACATACCAATGTGTTCCAATGTCTCCTGAAGCTGATCTCCAAACTCAAACATTTCAAATAATTTAGTGATGTTAACTGCTGTGTTTGCTTCCCTCTTGGTGATTATATCAGTGGGAGAAGTGGAGTTTGCAAGTGATCACTTATCTCACAGCCTGATCTTGCAGTGGTTACACACTCATATCAGAAGGAAGTGAGAGGCTTTCAGAACTGCTAATGCTCCTGCACAGGATCTGAGTGTTCTATACATATTGTATACATCACCTACTATCACAGTGTGCAAGAGGGTTGCTTCATCAGAGAAGATCCTGGGTTGGTGACAAGTAAGAAAGACAGTGGTTTTGGCTTCTCTTGTCTTTTAACCGGACATAGTGACCAATTTTCCAAGGCGGCGTGTTGGCAAGCATTCTGGCAGCATGGAGACAACAGATACATCGAGATAGGTGACATAGAGAGGCAGAGTTAGGTCTGATAGGCAAGAATGCTGACCCCACATGTATGGGATACTGGGAAACCTCATAAAATCACGGGAATCTTGGAGTTCTCCAGAGAGACACTGCAGAGTTGAGAAATCATTGCAACAAACTGATATAATGAAGCAAGAGCAGTGTCAGTGAGTTAGGCAGTGAAGGGGTTATCTTGAAGGAGAACCATAGGTTAACTGTGTCAAGGATTTCAGAGAAGGCGAGGATGATGGTGGTTTTGAAAAATTAAAGGGACAGTACCTGAAGAGAGAGAACTTTTATCAAGCTCATCCTCACTTTGAACAACTTCTGCTTTAACTCCTCTCACTTTCTTCAGGTCAGAGGGGTGGCCATGGGTACCTGCATGGCCCCAGTTATGTCTGTCTCTGTGTGGGATACATGGAACATTCCTTGTTCCAGTCCTAATCCCAGGCATACACCCACAACTGTTACTCCAGCACAGCAATGACATCATCGGTGCTCCTTCCCTCTCTCATTCTGAACTGGAGAAGTTAATCAACTTTGCTTCCAATTTTCACCCTGCTCTCACATTCACTTGGTCCACCTCCGGACTCCTCCCTTCCCTTCCTTGATATCTCTTGTTTCCATTTCTGGGCATAGCTTGTCATTGACATCCATCACAAACCCATTGATTCCAAGTTCCCTGGAATATACATCCCTAAATCTTGCTTTGTGTAAGGTCTCCATCCCATTTCTCCCAGTTTCTCCACCTCCATGGTATCTCTAATGATGCCACCTTCCGGTGGGGGAGGCCTCATAAATTTTTCCTCAGCTGAGGAATCCCAACCACCATGATCAACAGTGCTTTTCATCATGTCCGACCCAACTCGCACACTTTGCCCCCACCCCATCTCTTCCCTCCATCAACAGCAATAGGGTTCCCCTGTCTTCACTTCCCAACCTACCAGCCACTGTTGCCAAAGGATTATAAGCCACCATTTATCCAAGTGTATTAAAATGCTGTGACCAGACACATATTCCCCTCCCCTCCTCCAGTAGCCTTCCACGGGGACTAATGTCTCCACAACACTCTAGTCCACTCCTTCTCCCCTCCCAACACCTCTCCACATCATCACCTTCCCTTGCCATCATAGAAGTTGTAATACCTGCCTGTTTATTTCCTCCGTCCTCACCAACAAAACGCCCCAGACACACCTTCCCGATGAAGCAGCGCTTTTTCTGCATTTCAGTCAATCTAGTCTACTATATTCACTGCTCACAATGTGGTCTCCTGTACACTGGGAAAATGAAGCGTGGATTGGACAACCATTTTGCAGAACATCTTCGTTCTATCCACAAAAATGACCTGAGCTTCCAGTTGCCTGCCACTTCAACGTATCCCCCCTATTCCCTGGCCAACGTCTCTTTCTCAAGCTTGCTGCAGTGCTCCAATGAAGCTCAGCGCAAGTTGGATCAACAGCATCTCAACTTCCATTTGGGGATCCTGCAGCCTTCAGGGCTCAATAGCATGTTCGACACATTTAAGGCCTCAGCACTTTCTGCTGTGTCCTTTACACCAGCCCAGAGATTGGTGCTACTCAGGGGATAACCCTTTATGGGGGTGGGATTCTCTGTGGGCCAAGAACAGAAATGATTCTTCTCCCTCATCACACCTTTATTAAACAGCATGGTTACCACACCCTGTTGCACAATAGATTAATAAACATTAAGTCATAGTTCACAAATTAACATAGCTGGCATGATTGAACTTGCGTTTATACAGCAGCTTTCAGAATGTCTCAACTCACCTCACACACATCTAAAATGCAACTGCTATAGAAATGTAGAAGACACTGCAGTCAAGTTGTGGACAATGACAAAAAGCAATAAACTGGATGATCAGCTAATCTGTTTTAGTAATAATGCTGGATGAGTTGCAGATGTCAGTGAGGACCATGTTCTTCCTCAGAATAGTGCCATGGAATCTTTCACAAACACCTGAAAGAGGAACTTGGATCTCAGTTAAATGAATCATCCCAAAGGCAGTGCCTCTGACAATGCCCAGCTCCCTCATCACTACAGTGATTTATCAGCCTCATGTGTGTGATCTGAGCCCACAAATTTCTGACTCATCTTCACCCTAGCCAAAACTACTACATCAATGGGGATGATAATAACTGATGTGCAATATGAAATGATGATTGAATTCTATGTGATGGATGGGTGCAGAACCAGGATATTTGCAACAAGTGACCGTTTGCCACTGAGGGTGGAAGCTGGAAGCAATAGTGGACACAGGGACATGGGGGAGCAGGCTGGTCTCAAGATATGAACAAGAGGAATGCAGGCAATTAGAAAATTGGCAACAGCTGACTTCATGGAAGTTGACACAATGCCAGAAAAGCTTTAAAAAAATAAACCAACTAGAATGCAGCTCACAAGACATATCTCTAGTAGGTGCCTCTGTTTTACAATGACGTTACATTTTTAGACAATAGACAATAGGTGCAGGAGTAGGCCATTCTGCCCTTCGAGCCTGCACCACCATTCAGTATGATCATGGCTGATCATCCTTAATCAGTATCCTGTTCCTGCCTTATCTCCATAACCCTTGATTCCACTATCCTTGAGAGCTCCAGCCAACTCTTTCTTAAATGAATCCAGAGACTGGGCCGCCACTGCCCTCTGGGGCAGAGCATTCCACACAGCCACCACTCTCTGGGTGAAGATGTTTCTCCTCATCTCTGTCCTAAATGGTCTAACCTGTATTTTTAAGCTGTGTCCTCTGGTTCGGCACTCACCCATCAGCGGAAACATGTTTCCTGCCTCCAGAGTGTCCAATCCTTTAATAATCTTATATGTCTCAATCAGATCCTCTCTCAGTCTTCTAAACTCAAGGGTATACAAGCCCAGTCGCTCCAGTCTTTCAGTGTAAGGTAATCCCGCCATTCCAGGAATTGACCTCATGAACTTACGCTACACTCCCTCAATAGCCAGAATGTCTTTCCTCAAACACATGGAACACCATGATTTTCACAAGTGAGTTAGGGTATAGTCTACAATTCAATGTGGAAGCTGAAATTTGGCTCACCTAAAATAAGCAGTTACATTGAGATTGCAGTGGATGTGAGCTTGCAATACTTGAGCTATTGATGTCTACCCCTTCCTCTGTCATTCCATTACTGGTACACCAGGACAAGACTAATAAACACAAAAGCTTGCGTTTTGCATTCCCAAAATTATAAAATTCTGAAGGAGCATGGGAAATGTAAGGTTTCATCTTTAAAGGTGTCTGTGGGCACATACTGATTAACACATTTCATTTGCTACATTTTATTTGACCGTCCTAACTCTTAGCATTATGGAAGTGGAGATGCAACTTGCACTGAATAAGTGCTGCTATTAATCATTCCCCTCCCAGTACTGAGCAGGAGCTATGGATTGACGCTGCATCACTGTCCCAACATCCATCTCTGGTCGGGATTCGGATCACGTGTACTGAGTTCCAAGGATCGGTTGACACTTTTGAGAGCCAAGAGAATAATGCATTTAGTGCCTCAGAAGATGGTGCACTATGGCCCACTCTTGGGAACATCTGCATCTGTTTGCTTTGCTTAACAACAATAGCAGCCATTTTATATAACACCTGTAATATTAAAAAAAGCATGGCACGTACAATGTGGGCATGCAGTCACCCATGCATCGACGCGAACCAGGGTCCCTGGCATTGTGAGGCAGCTGTGCTAACTGATGGAATAAGCTTCTGGACAAAAAGGCAATGAGCCAGGAAAGCAGAACAAAATGCATTGGGCACAAACTTGGTTAAAGGAACAGGTTTTGGAGAGCTTCTCAAATGAGAACATAACCATTTAGAGTTAGAATTCCAGGTGTAGAACATTGAAGGAGAAGGCCCTGTCACTTGCATATAAGATGAAGGGAATAGAAACATCGAAGGGGCTTACATCAGAGGATTGGCGTGTTGGGGTTAGGGATATAGAGTGAAAACTCTCATTGCATTGCATAGAGGGTCAGGAGAGCCACTTAAGGTCAGCAAGAACTGGAGAGATGATGGGTATTCTGTAAGGTAGTTAGTATCCAAAGCAGTTAACCAACATTAATGAGATAAGCTTTGCTTATCAAGAGATAAAAAATTGTTCCCAGGAGGAGCAAACCGGTGTGTTCATGTGCTCTAACTCATTACAATATGTCATGTTGTAATTGTTAGGGTGCATAGTCCACCTAGCTAGCAATATTGTGTACTCTTAAACTGAGCCTGATGTCTTCTAAGAGGTCATCAATGTAATGTGCTAATTATAAATATGTAATAAACTTTTGCTGTTGATCAAGATTGAGCCTATCTCCTACTGTGCAAGTATCCTTCTCCACATGGTATCAGGAATGTAGCTTTGATACCAAGGAGGAGGATTGTTAGCAGTGCATCTGTCGAAGACTGCTCAGCCACACCATTATGGCATGGGCATCCGAAATTATAATAATGGGCAAGGGAGGGAACACAATGTGGACTCGCTTTTTTTAAAAAGTTTGGAAGTGTGAAAGAGCAGTGGGCAATTTAAATTTTGGATGATATCATAAAACAGGTGATAATGATCAGCAGCCTTAATTCTCTCCTAGGAGAAAGTGAGGACTGCAGATGCTGGAGATCAGAGCTGAAAATGTGTTCTGGAAAAGCGCAGCAGGTCAGGCAGCATCCAAGGAGCAGGAGAATCGATGTTTCGGGCATGAGCCCTTCTTCAGGAATCCTGAAGAAGGGCTCATGCCCGAAACATCCATTCTCCTGCTCCTTGGATGCTGCCTGACCTGCTGCGCTTTTCCAGCAACACATTTTCAGCCTTAATTCTCTCCTGACCTAATTTTCACAACTGAAAACTGGAACACTTGGTTGATCCCTTATCTCCAGTTTTACACAATCACACAAATTCAAACTTACTCGTACAGACTTTGGAAATGCCAAAAAATATGTATGAGGGTTTCGACACAAGACACACTGAACTGGGGACAAATGAACAATGTTGCTGAGACGGAAACAGACAGTGTTTCCACTTAACAATGGGAAGCGGAGGGGGTTGAAAATTCAGACTGGGATTGAACAGAATGGCAGGTATGCAAAGGGACGAATACAGCCCAAGACAATGGCAAAGATTGTAACATAAGGAGAAGGGTTGTGGCAGAAACTGAAGGTTGAAAAAATAACATGAAACATGAAGATGACATTGCATCCAAAGCTCCATTGGCTTTTTCACAATATCCTGAAAACTCTATTCAATATAATTGCGTACAGAAGCTTAATGAGTGATTATGATAAGGAAAAGAATAAGCTTGTGTATATACGATAAGCATTATATAATGTATAATACATATAAAATTTAAAAATCTTACGTAGAACAGCTGATTCCTGTCCATAAGCAATTACTATTGCCAATTCGTTTTTGGTCAAATGTGTCTATCAAGTAACCATTATAAACTGCTATGTCAACTCTCCCACTATAATCTGGCCAATAGGCTGCACAGCCAAACTTGTTATTTAAGTATTTCTCCTGTCCATAGAGAGAAGTTATTCACCATCACCCTGGGTAATGTGCTGATAATCATGAGTGGAACCTACATTCAAGTCCCATGTACTTGTTGCTAACCTGTTCCGCCTGTCCCAAGTATCCAAACAACCATCTATTTTTTCCTCTGAATGCATTCCTCATTTACCCCTTTGAATTCAAAGCGATTCACTCAAAATATATTTGCTTTTTCTTTTAAAGTAAACCAAGTTTCTGCTTTACCAGCATTCTTCCAGGGTTGCAGCCAAAATTCATCATTAATCCAACGCAGATGTATGTGGTCACGTTAGTATTTGAGTCTAATGTGTCCAAACAGAAGTGTGCACTTCCTAAGTTAGACCAGTCATTACAAAAGTGCTTTTAATTGCCAGTAAAGTGTTTTGGGACACTCTGCAATTGTGAAAGACACTAAAAAAAATCTTTCCTATCTCATGGCCGCCTTAGTGCCAACATGACTGAAACCAACACTCCCTTTTCTCCTTATATTTTAAATATACTTCCAGTCTCCGTCTCAGAGATTAATCTGAATCAGGATTTGTTAAATAGGTTTAGAGATTACATTGGCAGACAGCTACATCAAAGGAAAGGGAACATTGAAAGTAACGCAGGTCAACAATTAACAATTTTACAATATTGCACAGTGAGTCCACCTTCTCAGTTGTTATATATCACCACCCAGAGAGTCCACCTTCTCAGTTGTTATATATCACCACCCAGAGAGTCCACCTTCTCAGATGTTATATATCATCACCCAGAGAGTCCACCTTCTCAGATGTTATATATCACCACCCAGAGAGTCCACCTTCTCAGATGTTATATATCACCACCCAGAGAGTCCACCTTCTCAGTTCTTATATATCACCACCCAGTTATTCTACCTTCTCAGATGTTATATATCACCACCCAGTTATTCTACTTTCTCAGTTCTTATATATCACCACCCAGTTATTCTACCTTTTCAGATGTTATATATCACCACCCAGTTATTCTACCTTTTCAGATGTTATATATCATCACCCAGAGAGTCCAATTTCTCAGATGTTATATATCACCGCCCAGTGAGTCCACATTTTCAGATGTTATGTATCACTGCCCAGTGAGTCCACCTTTTTAGACGTACATATCACTGCAGAGTTGAGTGCCCAATGATTACACTTTCTGCTGTCACTGAAATTGAGCCCTGACCATTTGCAGTGTTGGTGTAGGGGTCACCCCTGCGGCTGGGCCGAGCCATTCGGAAAAGGCCTGCAGCCAAGGACAGAGAGTAATCCTGCTCTCCGTGCTCCGAGCCCCATACAGTGAGTGAAGCCTCGCTGCTTGCAGTGAGATATCACAGCACTCCCCGGTTTCTGTGTATACAGAGAATGTTACTCAGACACCTCAGAGAGATACATAACCCCGACACAATCCTGCTCCCCTTCTCAATCCAGCAGTTCTCGTTAATCTTAAACCTTTGTAAACACAGAACAACAGCCTGTGATTTCAGCACTCTCCTGCAAACACACAGAGACACAGACACAGAAATAACCTGAATCGCCTGAACCACCAGCCAGAGGTAGCGCCGCACTTTCATTCTGCATGGCATCCGAGTTCCCAGCCGGAATGGTCTGATCCCTGACTTTGTGCGGGTCGCATCTCAGTCGCTGGCGTTCGCCCCAAGCTCACTCCCAGTAAGGATTTGGTTTGGCTTTGGGGATGAGAGGGAGGCCTGGACTGCGGCTCCGAGATATTCCCAATCACGATCCGGGAAGGACTGGCTTATCGAGCGGAAGGCGGAATCAGAGAGGCCGTGGAGGCGTCCCATTCCTGACACCACTCAGTCGAGTTTACAGTCTCTCTCACTCTCTCTCACACACACTCCCAACCCATCCTCCTCAGCCAGGGTTTACACTTCATTAACATTTCATTCCAAACTGGGAAATTCGAGGTTGAAAGAGGTTTACAACTGCATAGAGAATCAGGATGGATCATTCAATTCTGGTTAATCTTAAAAGGTTGTTTTTATCTCTACTTTTCCACTGACGCTGCTTGACCCATTGAATAAAACCTACATCTTCCATTTATTAAAAGATTTGCAACAGACAGTGCATTTTGCTTCAGTCACTCCGGTAAATATGTGATTCTCCGCTGGGAATGTGCTAATTCTCGCAACTTCGTGTGTTGCGGACCCCCTAGATTCACGTGTAAAATCCAGGGAAGCATTTACAGTCCTGAAGGAGTGCTGTACTGTCAGAGGTGCCTTTCTACTCCTTTAAGCGTACGCTAATCAAGTTGAATGGCCCTGATGGGGGATTGCAACAAAAGTAAAATCAAACGATCAATAGAAATTCACAAAACTACAATGGAAACTTATGAGAATAATATTAAAACATTGTTAAAATATCAAGTTTAGTATTGGTAATGATGCAGCCAGTCCCTGTGAGCCGGTCTCTGTGAAGAGATGCTGTGAATAAAGATTCGTGCACTTTGTGTCTAAAATAAAAGGAAAAAAAAAGAAAAATAAACAGGAGATTTCCCCTCCCCTTCACTGTTTTGATCACACAGCACTATGAAAAAAAAAGATGCTGGAGGGCACCACGTGCTACTTCTCAATGGACACTGACGTGCAACAGTGAAAGGCAGTCAGGCACTATAACCCCAGAGGTGTCTTTCTGACTTTGGTTTCATCAGGCCCTGTCAGGTGAATAAGCATCATTCCAGAGTAAAAGAGGGGAGTTCTTAGTGTCCCAGACAATATTTATTACTTAACACTACTAAAGCAGGTCAGTATCCACTTGGCTCTCTGTGGGATCTTGCTGCATTTCATTCCCTCAATGATAGCAGTTCTAGAGAACCTCATTGGTGGTAAAGTGCTTTGGGATGCCACAGGACTTTGATAATTGCAACAGAAATTCAAACGTTTTAACTTATAAGGAATTTACAGCTTAACCAATGCCTGTCCTTTAGGAAGTAGACAAGAGCTATTTTGAGTCAACCACCCAGGATTGGCTCAGTGGACTGTAATCCCTCAAGAAGGCTGTTAGCATTGAACCCTGTCCTGCCTTCACCCAATTTCCATGCATGAAATCTTTTCCATAAATGAGCAATCAAGAGCATCAATTATTGCCCGGTTCAATCTTCCACTGGGAATATCCCATTCCTTCTCTTCATCAGATGCACTGAGGTCAGTCGCTAATACTTATTGACAGGATGAAACTGGGTAACTGAATACAGACAAACGACTATTACCTGTGACTGTCTTTTTTTCTCTCTCTGCCACTGAAATAACTCCACAGAGACCGGTATCCCATCACCAAGTCACCCTTTATTTACATGTCCTTGACACTGATCCAGCTCCCTCAGAGCCAGCTCTCAGAATGAAAGAACCCTTGACATTCCTGTTTAATTTTTTTTCCTTTCTTTACCCATGTTGCGTGTGTGCAGGTGTACCTGGGACTGTCTACTCTGTGTGTCTTATTGAGACTGAGTTTTAAAATGGTCCTCCTAAAACACTGTGTCACTGCCTAATGGTCAGCCAATGAGAAGGGACTCTTTTACATTAAGACCCACTCCACCCCTCCCCTTCACTGTTTTGATCACACAGCACTGGCCACCCGGGTGTTTTCCTGTCTTCCTGGTGGTGGAATTTGAATAAAGATTCATGCACTTTGTGTCTTTCACTGTGTATCACACCTGCACACACACACCATGGGTGCTGGGGAAAAAAAATAAGCACTACCGCTCTTAGGTGGTAGTGTGGGGGGAAAAGAAAAGAAAAAAAAGATAGGAAAAAAAAAAGACCCACTCCACCCCTCCCCTTCACTGTTTTGATCACACAGCACTGCCCTTTGATGTGAAGGGCAGTGTTTGTCACTGGCCACCCGGGTGTTTTCCTATCTTCCTGGTGGTGGAATTTGAATAAAGATTCGTGCACTTTGTGTCTTTCACTGTGTCTCACACCTGCACACACATGGGTAAAAAAAAATAAACAGAAGCGTTAAGCACTACCGCAGTTAGGTGGTAGTGTGGGGGTTAAAATAATAAAAAAAGAAAAAAAAGAAAGAAAAAACAAAAAGACCCACTCCACAGAGCCAGCTAGTGGCTGGAGCCTGCAATTACACTGTGATTGTTGCCTTCAAAATGGAATGGGTCTGATTGAGGTAACAAAGACTCTAAGTTTGTGTCCTGGAGAAACAAATGAATACAGAGGTGCTGCACAAATTTGCCAAACTGTACTTGCCAGAAACAACATGCATTCCATTTAGTTTAAACACTTTAATATGGGAATAGACTCCTAAAAATAAATTGAGCTGCATTTGTCTAAATAGGTTTGTGACTAACCCCATCCTTCTGATTGTCACCAGTGTTAAAAGTGTTGCTTCCCACCAATACCCATTCCCCTGGTTTCTTAAGTCATGTTTATGGCACAGATTTTAAAAATAGCAGTCACTACATCGCAGTGTTAATGTCATTAAATCTTTTTTTTAATAGTGCATTGGAAATTAAATGATGACCCATCTTCTAGAAGAAATATTAAACTGAGTCATCCCTGTCCTTCTAGGTTGGTATAGAGAAATCTCAAAAAAGGATCAGATGGAATTATTTCCTGTTTCCCTGGCCAATATTTGTTCCTCAATTAACATCACAAAATCTGATCACTTTGGCCATTATCAAATTGCTGATTGTGGGAGCTTGCTGTGCACAAATTGATTGCCATTTTTTCTAGATTACAATAGTTATACTTCAAAAGCACTCCATTGACTGTAAAGTGCTTTGAGAAGGCTGGTGGTCACAAGTGGTACAATATAAATGAAATTCTTTCTTTTGAACGTATCTTATTATCCTTTGTGGAATCTTGCAGTGCAGAGTTGGCTTCTGCATTTACAATGGTGATTGGGCTTTGAAAGTACATGGAAAGCACTTTGGAACATCCTAAGCTTGTGAAAGGTACTAATTAAATGTAAAGATATGTTATTTTATGGAACTGAATATTAACAAAACTCAGGGGCAAGACAGAAAGACGAGAAGAGCTAAGGTTATAAAAACAATCACTAAAGCTTAGAACAGATGAATAGTGAAGACACTCACAGAACATAACTGCTCAGTACAGGTCCTTCGGCCCTCAATATTGCAATCAGTTGGATCAATTGCTGTCAGTGACCCTCCCTCATTACAAACACTGGCTTGCATTCAAGGAAATAACTTGACTTCATTAAATGACAGTCAGTTATTCATTTTATTCATTTTTACAAAGTCATCATGCTTAAATCACACCTGTACATTTATAAAAATATACATTGTTTCATAAGAACCATCAGGGAGAGATACAAGGGCATCATTGGAGTTATACACAAGGGACAATGGCCTTAGTATGGGGCCTCTAGTGTAGAAAAAACTGTAAGGGTCGGAAACTGTCCATAATTCCAAACAAATTACAAAGAAAATTTACAGACTAAGCACAGTGTTGGGAATTTAGCATTTACAGGCACTGATGTGTAGGAAAAATGATCGGCTTTCAGACAGTTCAGGACAGAGACCCATGATTGGAGATTAACGGGAGGGATGGAACAGAATGCAACTTTGCTGCTCTGAGAAGGAAGCAGCAATCTGACTATAAGAGCTCTGGATCAGAAAACATTTCATCTTTATATCAAATCAGAAAAGGTACTTTAGCTGAAGCTGCTCTGTCCATGCTCTGTCACTGAGTTGGCGGATTATAATATATTGTCGTAGGATACTGCACCGAAGAGGGTTTTGAGGCATCTTGCCTGTGTCAGTTGTTCCATGCAGAAATCTTTGATGCTGGGATTAGTAGGTCCATAGCTGGATGCCCATTCTGGTCTTTGACCATGCCAAGAGTGATGCTGAACTCGAAGAAACCCCACAAAAAACACAAAGCCATCAGCATCATCACAATGTCCACTGCCTCCTTACATTGGTGCTTGTTTGAACAGTCCTTATAGCAGCACTTTACACAGGGAGCAGCTCAGTCCCATCCTCAGGGCTGTTGTCCTCATCTCCTGCTGTGGCTAATATCCTTCCATTCTCAGTCTTCACATGTTCCTGGACTGGCTTCCTCATATTGCCAGGGCACTTCAGTTAAAAAAAAACAACACAAAAACAGGTTATCTTTCAATGAAAAGAAAAACACAAAACCCAATTATATTATTTTAGAAAGAATAATTGTCACTTTGTAACATTGGCAAAAGGAAGGTCCAAGATTCGAAACTTGGTCTGGAGTTACCTGCTCTCCACCCGACAAGCAATCAGCACACAGAGGGAGATTCAGGCCACCAATTATCAATCTCAGTGATCCGACTTCTGGTCAAGCTTGGTGATCCCTCACATAATCACTCTCAATGAGTCCTTCCACCCAATCCCATTTAGCAATCCTTTAGCTAATTAATCTTGGTGATCCCTCAGCCAATCATGCTCTGTGGCTCCTCAGATGATCATTCTCAGTGATGCTCACCCGATCACTCGGTGATCCCTACCCCAATTCCAATATAGCCTTGTTTGGAATATGGCACTAGGTAAACAAACTACAGCAACTAAGTTAAAAATCACACAACACCAGGTTATAGTCCAACAGCTTTAATTGGAAGCACACTAGCTTTCGGAGCGTCGCTCCTTCATCAGGTGATAGTGGATCCTAACACATAGAATTTATAGCAAAAATTTACAGTGCTCAAAAACTGCATGCATTCATGTAAAACTGTTATCTCACTTTTTAGATTAGAATCAATCTAAACATCATGGCATAGACAGAGAACACAGGGGGCTAACACCTTCAACATATTGTCTAGCTATCATCCATTGTTAACAGCTAACCTGAGAATGCAACTTTTAAAAAAAGGTTTTGTTATTTACACATGAAATAAGTGAAACTATCATGCTATTCAAACAGATGAAAGACTTAACAATCAATTTTTCAATGTATAATTTCAGTTACATCACACTGTAAACTTTTGCTATAAATTCTGTGTTAGGATTGAGCCCTCCACTATCACCTGACGAAGGAGCGATGCTCCGAAAGCTAGTGTGCTTCCAATTAAACCTGTCGGTCTATAACCTGGTGTTTTGATTTTTAACTTTGTACACCCCAGTCCAACACCGGCATCTCCAAGTCATGACGACTACAGCAACTAACATTGTGTACAAAACCAAACTTACCAGCCTGTTAATGATGTCCCTTATTTTAGTCCGATGTTCTGAAAGAGAGAAAAACAGAATGTGATCACCTATGGGACTGTACCCAGCACCTGGCACCCAGTCCAAACTGAGAGGAGGTCTGTATCAAATGATGCTGTTTAAAATGGTGCAATGACCTTGTACTGTCCTCACACAACTCCTAGCTGACATCATCTACAGTGCATAAGAATGACATCTGCCATTGTATAACCCCTTACCCTGTCCTTAGGACATCCCATTGCACTTCAGAGAACACAGCACAATCCCAGGAATAATAACTGACTAATATGTATGAAGTTGGTCTTACCTGAAAGAGAAATATAGGTCAAGACCTGAATAGCATTCCATTCTACCCTTCATACAACACCAATGGAATGGCTCATGTTCAGCTAATGAGTTAGATGGAGCTCTGACTTAAAGCTTCATTCAAAAACAGGATTCCTCAGTACTAATAATAACTATATTAATGCCTGGAAAAACTATAGGATGGTGAGTACTGTATAGAAACTAAACATTGTCCCACTCAGGTGATAGCAGATGGTTTTCTAAGGTTGGATCAAGGCACTATTGGATAAACATAGATAGAGGTTTGACCCTTAACTAATAGAATCTGCCCCAGATTGCTTGCCAGAGATGAAAAGAGAACTTTACTCTGCATCTAACCCCATTCTGTACCTGCCCTGAAAGGGGACGGTGTGAAGGGAACTTTTCTCTGTATCTGTCCTGCACTTGAACTCTGGGACTGTTTGGTATTAAACATTGAATGTCTCTTTTCTCAATACAAACATCTCTCACTCTGGCAAGCACAAAATTAATTTTAAGAAGTGTGAAAATGCACAAAATGAAATGTTTAAACTACTTACCCTTATTACTTCCAATGCATATAAAGGAAAGCAAGATGATAATAGCGAGGAGTACACTTAGGAAGACGATCACCGTGATTAATCCCACTTTTGATGGAGGTTCTAAAATACCTGAAAAGTACCAGAAAGACAGAAGTTAACAAGATCTACCACCCCACTGCCAGTCTTTATTTCTTGCAGGAGAAACCAAATTCTTCCTAACATCATTGTAACAGAGTCATGTGAGTGAGAATGCTGCATCTTTGTTTTACTCCACTCCCTCTCTCTCATTATGGATGAGCAGCTTGTTTGGAATCAGGCAAGGCTGCTCACTATGTAATGACTGCAATTCAGCCTTAAGAGAAGAACAATTCTGACTCATACAGAGGAGATGGATATCGGAATACAGGACTTGGGTAGTTCATTCAGCTCTTTCAGCCCACTCATGGTTGATCGTATTGTGCCGTTGACTCACACAGCTGAACCTAGCAACTAAAGAAAAAATGTACCCTGGTACAAGATCACTAGATTCATTAGGAGGGGAATAACAGGTGAAAAGTTCACTCACTGACCAAGACATCAGTTTGTATCAGGTGCCTCCAATGTTCTTAGCTAGTGTCACCAACTGACACCACTTAATGAACACCTACCCAGTAATTTAGCGTGTGATGTCTGAGGTTTGATCAGATTTCAATTGGGTCCAGATCTAACCTAAGTCCATTAAACCTCGCAGCAGAAGGACAGAGTGCCCCTGTTTTCAGAATCTGTTCAGAGACAGATTTTTGCATCAATCAAATTCACAAATGTGGGGCTCAATATGCTCCCAATTAATGTTACAGCAGGAAGATGGTGAGGACTGAGGAACAAGACAAAAAAAGTCAAATACGTTCCCTTTTTGTTTCTTCGCCACTCTGTTCTAGGGTTCCAACATTCTGCATTTATGAAAGGTAGTAAGAAGATAACTAGTTTTGAATTTTAGTAAGATCTAAAGTGCAGAAAGTTTTGAAAGAACACAGGAAACCACAGAAACAGCACGTAACATTCCTCAGCAGCATGAAACAGAGACCATTCATGGGAGTTTAGCAGTGGTGGGGGGATGGTACAGGATGATCAGACAGGGTGCGATAGAGGCTCCCATGTCACATCCCTAACTCCTCAGTGTAACAAGGTGAGAACATTATGACCAACACTTTCAAGATCAAGCCTTGTTTAATTAATGTTCACCTCACCCACCCCAAGTACCTCAGATGGCAAAACGTTCACTAGAAAACATGGCAAATAAAGGGGCAGTAGTTAGACTGCAACAAGCCAGGCTTTTGGTTTATAAAACTAGGGGGCATACTTTTAAGGTGAAAGGAGACAGATTTAAAAGGGACTTGGGGGGCAGCTTTTTATACAAACATTGGTTCTTATAGGGAATGAACTGCCTGAGAGGTTTTGTAAATGTAGGTGCAGTTACAACATTTAAAAGACATTTGGACAGGAACACAATAGGAAGGGCTTAGAGGAATATGGGCCAAATGCAGGTAAGTGGGCCTAATTTAGTGTTGGTTGATATGGAGGAGTTGGACCAAAAGGTCTATTTCCATGCAATATGACTCTATGTATCTCTAGGTAAAATGCAAGGGATGTTCTTAAATAAGGAGATTAACGTGTTTGATTTCTCACAAAGAATGTTGTAGACTGTGAGAATATGAGTAATTGTAACTTTGGCAAGAGGGGGAGAAAAGGGACTCTTGATCAGCTGTCCATGATATATCTCTCCTAATTTTTATTTTCATTGACTTTCTTCAGGCAATTTCCACTGCTCCAAAGTTAAAGTTACACATAATGTGTCTTGATCATTTGTAATCATTGCTTGCTTTCCAAGAAGATTTAGGAAATAATCTGTCTTCAGTAGACTCACCACATTTCATGTCCTTTGTTGCAGTTCCATTTTCCAGCATTTGGAGTGACCCACAACTAAAACAAAGGAGAAAAATAGAAAACATAGTTATTATTTTTCTTCCCACTACAGTTGCACTCCACAGAGAAAACTCCTAACTTTGCACAACTGGGCAGAGAACATCAGTTGGGCCAATCAATATATTAAGGCAGCTCCTCATTGCAGGGAGTGCATTGCCACATTTGACCATCAGGTGGTGCTGTTGCTGCAGGATAATGTATGATGTGGCGGTGCTGGTGTTGGACTGGGGTGGACAAAGTTAAAAATCACACAACACCAGGGTAATAGTCCAACAGGTTTATTTGGAATCACTAGCTCTCAAAGCGCTACTCCTTCATCAGGTCTTATGCTCCTCAACCACCTGATGAAGGAGCAGCACTCAGAAAGCTAATGCTTCCAGGATAATGTAGACAGCAGGATGGGAAATAGAACACTCAAGAATGGATAGGGAAGTATAACCCAATGAAACCAGCCCTTCCTATACACAAACTCTCCCATGGAGAAATCGTATCTAAACTCTCTAGTAACCTAAACTCACCCACTAAATCTTGCTCCCCAATTGACAATCTCCCAGTGAAACCTACCTTTCCAATACCTCTTCTCTTCAATTTAAACCCTCATGCCTAATTCTCCCACTAAAATCACCCCTTGCATCTCCCCATTCTACCAAAACCGATTCCTCTAGTACTTACTTCTCCACTAACACCTATTTCTTGAAAACGTATGCTCTCACTCATCAAATTTGATCTGTCTGCTCTTTTTAACTCCCTCATCACAGCAAAATTATTTGAGATTTTTAAATCATTGCTTTTGATCAGTGGTCCTAAATGGAATCAATGTTCTCCCAACTCATATGAAGGCTAAGATTGTAAACACAGCATGGACCAGGAGATTTTGTTCTCAGTGTCACTAGGTAAAAACAATGACTGCAGATGCTGGAAACCAGATTCTGGAGTAGAGCGGTGCTGGAAAAGCACAACAGTTCAGGCAGCATTCGAGGAGCAGATGCTGCCTGAACTGCTGTGCTCTTCCAGCACCACTAATCCAGAATCTCAGTGTCACTAGACCTAGCAACATCTATTCCAATAGCTATCTTTATAATTTGATGGGAGATTGTATCCCAACTTACTCGCTCCATTTTCTGCAAGGCTCCATATTAGAGGACACATTTGAAAAATATCCAGGCTCACATCTTTCACACACTGGCCTTGAAAGTCCCCGATCTGATAACAAAAAAACAAAAGTACAGCATTATTTAAAATTATATAATTTGGCTGGAACCTTTTCCTTGCAATTTTTTTATATACCATCCAATTGTGTCACCACTTCAGCTCCCTCTGTGTTTCATCAATTAGCATTGAATATGCTATCTTAATGTAGTAAAAACCACCCAAAATTTAATATGAAAAAAGATTGACACTGAGCCCATGAAGGAGGAACTAAAATAAAAATATTAAATTCGAGGAGTGGTTTAACATGGTGGATAGGTTAAAAATGGATGTTCCAGAACTTGAGGCCTAGGTACCTATGGTTGGGTGTAAAGAGCAGGGTATGCATACAAAGCCCAAGTTGGGGGGATGCAGCAGCACTCTCATAGTGTTGTGGAGCTGCAGGATATTACAGAGGTAAACAGGGCTGAAATCACAGAGGGATTTGAACACAAGAATCAGAATTTAGTGAATTAGTGGATCAAAAGTCCATGCAAGTCAGTGACCACAGTGACAACAAGTGAATGGGACTTTGTGTGAGTTAGGATACAGATAGCAAGCAGCGAGTTGGATGAGCTAAAGTTTACATAAAATAAACTGGGCTAATGGCCTCTTCCCATGGTTAATGTCTCTATGTTCACAAAATCACAACACAAGAGTTAGTTACTTCAGTAATTCTGAGCAAGTTCCCACTATTCCTGATTTTTCTTTCTGCCATGACCCAGAAATGCTGTAGGTTTACCTTCTTTGTAAATGACTCCATATCCAGGTCCACACACCTTGTTTTCTTCACAAATCTCACAATCCGTATTGATGCAGTACATTCCTAACTGGCACTGACAGATGGTGTCTGAGGTAGTGGTACCAGGCTTTTCCACCACAAATCCTCCATCTAAACCAGGAGAGAGAGAGAGAGAGAGAGAATTAAAGGAGCAGCAATGGCAATGCATTACATTCAGATGATGAACATGTCTTCATAAAACACCATATTTTTAAAAAATCATGAGATATGGGCATTGCGGGCAGAGGCAACATTTGTTGCCAATTCCTAATTGCCCTGAGAAGGGCTTATGCCCGAAATGTCAAATTTCCTGCTCTTCGGATGCTGCCTGACCTGCTGTGCTTTTCCAGCACCACACTCTCGACTCTGATCTCCAGCATCTGCAGTCCTCACTTTCTCCTGCCCCAACAGCAGTTAAGTGTCAACCACACTGGAGACCAAGTAAGGATGGCAGATTTCCTTCTCGAAAGGAATTGAGTGAACAAAATGCCTTTTTACAACAGGCAATGATAGGTTCATGGTCATCATTACTAAGACTACTTTCAATTCCAAATTTAGTTTAAATTTAATATAAATTTTAATCTACCTTAAACTGACACTACAGTGATATAAATACCACAACACAGCCATCACCACTCAAATAATAATATAACCAAATTATGTGATTGTGGAGGAGCATTGAGACTAGTTCATTTATTAATAGGTTACTAAAGGGCCACCATTTTGGTGAAATGTTCGCAGATGTGTTTTCAGTTGGTCTTGCTCTTTGTGCACTGTAACGTTGTATTCCTCGCTCTGTTCTATTACCCTTATGCACTTTGTATGGTATGATCTACCCGTTTCCCATGCAAAACAGAACTTTTCACTGTACTTATAGAGGTTTATAAAATCCTGAGGGGCATGGTTAGGGTAAACAGACAAGGTCTTTTCCCTGGGGTGGGTGAGACCAGAACTAGAGGGCATAGGTTTAGGGTGACAGGGGAAAGATATAAAAGGGACCTAAGGGGCAACCTTTTCACACAGAGGGTAGTACATGCATGGAATGAGCTGCCAGAGGAAGTGGTGGAAGCAAGTACAATTGCAACATTTAAAAGGCATCTGGATGGGTATATGAATAGCAAGGATTTGGAGGGATAAGGGCCGGGTGCTGGCAGGTGGGAGTAGAATTGCGTTGGGATATCTGGTCGGCATGATGATGACTCTGTGACCTAGGTACATGTGACAATAATAAATCAAACCAGAATAAAAGTTTCAAACCACACCACAAAAATGGTAAAAATAACCTTCTCTCTGAAATGACTGGCCAAGTACTTTTCAAATATAGGTGGTGCCAACTTGGTTATAATGCCCTGGTGGTCAAATGGCTTGGTGACACTCAGATGCCAGGTCCACACCTGAAGACTGGGCACTAGCATAGGATATTAAAGCCCCGGCAGGTGATTAATGATGGATGCTCTTAGAGACATTCGGCAGGGGGGGGGGGGAAGTGAGAGTGTAAATTTGCAGCAGTATTAGATCAATAAGTCAGAAGTGGTGCAGCTCATGTTCTTCTGAATCTGGATCTGGATCTGGATCTTAATCAGTGCGACACCAGGTAATAATTAATACTTACTTGGGTTACAGCTTTTGTGCAGTTGGCAATGATCCAGTGTATTCCACGCTGATTGATAACGGCCGGAGCCACAATGTTGGCATTCTGAGTCCTTAGCCTCTGTACATTCACTGCTCATGTAAGTGCCTGCAAAGAACAAACATTCTGCACACTTAACAGAGCAAATACACTCAGCTTTACAAAGAAATCTTTCATTTTCAGTCTTTGAATTAGTCACTGGACAAACAATGCAGATTAAAGGCATAATCCCGAAATATTAACTCTTTCTCTCTCCACAGATGCTACTGGGTTTCCTGAAACTTTCTATCCCTTTCTATTTTATTTCAGATTTCTGACATCTGCCATATTTTGTTTCGTGTCACCCCATGAACAGGTGGCTGCTAGGTTCAGACCTCTGAAAGGTCTAGCCATATTATCAATCCTATGGACTCCCCCGCTAGCTCTGTGGGTAATTGTACCACAGTGCATACTCCTTATCTACATAAACATGATTAAATCTCCCCACCGTTCAGCTGACAGTCTGTCACCTGACGTCTGTGAGCAGATGTTCTGTCTGGTCTTGGTGAACCCCAGGTGAAGGTAGATTTACCAATACTGGAGAGTGAAAGCTGGGGACAGAATTTACCCATGAACACCCATTGCACAGGCATGCAGCTGAAACGTGGCTATTGATGTGAAGCAGTAAGGGTGATGTAGTAAGATGAAGTTAGGCTGGACAGAATGGCAACTTCCATTCATGCTCCTTGGTCAGCCATCACCGAGGAGGAAATTCTTCAAATGCCAACATTCCCTCCTCTTCTCAGTCTCCCCAGCTGTTAACTCTATCAGTGTTTCTCCTTTTCCAGAAGCCCCAGCTAAGACTGATGACATGAAGCCCCTGAGGGAGTCCCATTGTGCTTGTCAACTGCACCAAGGGTTGGAATGTATCTGTCCTCATTGGGTAACTCATGCCGTTGCGTTGCAGAATGGCTGTTGGGCTGGAGGAAATTGGGGCTTATTTAATCATGGGTGTTTCATATCGAACCAAAGTGAAGGGACTGCAGAAGGAAAGTCTAAATAACTAAATATAATAGAATAACTGACAAAAATGAATCACAAACCATGAAAACAGTCAAAGCAATGCCTTCAGGAAAGAGCAGAGATACGGTCATATTTCAGTTTATTCTCAGCACCATTCACTTCTCAAATTTAAAAATTTATAGTGTGTTATGTTCATTTTATGTAAATGTTGTATTTGAAGGAGGAGGAACAAGAACCAATCATGACCTGGGATCAACCCAGAGCAGTCTTCAGCTGATGAAATGTTGTTGAAGTACTTTAATTTAGGAAAAACAGTAGGTTGTTTATACACCGTGGTGTCCTTCAAACTGCACTGAGATAACGACCAGGTTGTCTCTTCCTTTGGCCATTTTATTTGAAGAATAAATGTTGGCCAAGACACTATTGCTGCAAAATAGTGGCACAGTATCTTTTACATTCAGCTGAGAGACCAATTGGCTTTGACAAGACCTCTGCCCTTTGGAAGCTGGCCTGTCAATACAGGACTCCCTCAGTAATGCAGTGAGTGTCAGCCCAGATTTTATTCTTGACTTTCTGCAGTTGGCCTTGAACCCACAACCTTCTCACTCAGAGGTGACAATGTTGTCACTGATGAGTCAACAGTGGCATACATTCACCACATTGAGACTTGTCACTGCTTGGAATAAAATGAGAGATGATTAAGGCATCCAGAAGATTATTGAGAAATGCCTACTTCAGATAAGTATTGACTAAAGCTTCCTCTACACTTCCCCAACCTCAGCACAATGCCCCTTATTCACTTCCCACCCAGCAAACCATTTGCAGCCTCTCCAAATCAGTCTACTGCCCAGGTGGAGTGACTGAAATGTCCTGGGGTCCAGGTTACTGGTGCAGAATTCTGTGCTCCTGCGTGTATTATATTTTTGCTCAGACTCTCATAGGCCAACAGATAAAAGAGTTGTGTCTCTTCAACATGGGCAAGATGTGAAAAGTCACAGTCTAAACCGCAGCACTGTTCTGATTTGGACTCTTCCAGAATGCCATTCCTCCCATCCCACAATTGGAAACTGTATTCAGGCAGGATATGCTGGAGAGGGAGCAGTGCTGAGTCAACACCATGAAACCAGGACTAAACAGCAGAAACTCTGAGTACAAGTTGTACAGATGAATCTTATACTTCTTTCTCCTTTGAATATCGAAGAGAAAGGGATGAGCTAATATTAATGTTTGAGATTATTGAACTATTTGATAGAGTAAATGGAAAGGAACTATGTTGGAGGGAAGTCCAGAACATGGGGGCAAACCCCAAGATTGAAACAAGGCCATTTAGGAGTGATATCAGGAGGCACACCTTTACCCAAAGCTTAATGGATATCTGGAATTCACTTGCACACAAGAGTGTTGAGGCTGGAAATCCATTGAAAATTTCAACAGATAGAACTTTGATAGGCAAGGCTGGAAAGGTCGATGGAACCAGAGCATGTAGATGATGTTTAGGTGCAGAGCGGCTAAGCTATGATCTAATTGAATGACGTGTTATGTTCGAGGGACTAATGGCCTCCATGTGTTTTCACATTGCGATAGCTGAGAACATTGCTGTTATAATGTAGTTACTCACCAGGTGGACACTTTGAGCAACACTTGTCCAACTTCCAATACTGGGACCTGGTGTTGCAGATGTCGCCTGACACGAGCTGACAACCCTGAGAAAGAAGCACAGTCACAGAATGAAAACCAGAACCTGCATTTCCTTCCAATCCACTGATCAGTCAAACGCTCAGAAACCCAGGCTATTTTCCCGTGGGCAAACTCAATGCCTTGCCACATTTCAATTCTGAAATATCTTAAATTGGCAGGAAAAGAAAGACACACTCATGAATTCAGCAGATCGCCTGGGTACAATTTATGGGAATGGAAACCACATGTCTCTCTAATCTCCCAAAACATTTCTCAACCTCTCTCTCCTGCTTTAAAATTCCCCTAGAAACTCTATCCTAATGACTCTTTCATTGGCTTGGTGCCAAATTGTATCTAATTACAGTGCGTGATGTTTTAGAGGAGGTGGTGGAGGTTGGTACAATTACAATATTTTAAACGAAACCAGACGGGGACATGAGTAGAAAGAGTTTAGAGGCTCCTGGGCCAAATGCTGGCAAATGGATTAGATTTATCTAGAACGTCTGGTCAGCATGGGCAAGTTGTTTCCATGCAGCACAACACTCTAACTCTAAAGGTGCCAACTACGATTGACATGAGTTGGAATGAAATCTTTGCAGGCTATCATGTTCCCGTTCTTTCCAGAACATTCCCAACTGCAGCTTCTCCTCCTCCTGCCCTGATAATCTGTACTTTTGCCTGTAACCATTCTTCTTAATTCACACAAACTTCCCTCCCTTCCCTCTCCCTAGTGAGACCTGGTTGTTAATGGAGATCTCCTGGTCAAGGTGGCAACACAGTTGAATGTGGGTCTGGCCTGTCACAAGGTTGGCAGTGGGTCACCTTCCAGCAGGTGTAACAGAAAGACCCCGCCCATTCCAAACCCCCCCTCCCAAAAAACCCTGCTTAGGTCAACACCCCCAATAGTGAAATTAATTGAAATCAGCAAACTAAGCTCAAAACAACGTGGGTCACAACAACCAAAAACAAAGCTGGATCCTTTTCTTGAAAACTACAAGAAGTACAGCATGTTTTCTAAAGACTGATCACATTACCATGAATCATTGGGTTTTCCCTGTCAAGGCAAGTTTCAGAAAAAACAGGAATCACATTCGTGAGAAAACATCTAACTCCAGAAATCCAAAAAATTTCCAAACTTCAGACAACTGACAGGGAAACAATGATTTCCTTGTAACTGAAAAATCCCAAATGTGTTTCAGAGCTGACACTTGAAATCACAACTGCTAGTTAGGTTAATTCAGGCTACAGAGATCAGTCACCACAGCTTTCGGGTCTTTGCTTGATTGCCTTCAGAAATGAGAGTGGAATTTCCCTGACCTTCCCATTTCCTTAAGTTGGCCCCAAGTTGTCTGTTTTCTGTTTCTTTTTCACCCTGACTTGGGGTTTGTGTGAGAAGGGAAGGAGGGGCTCATGGTTTATCTCCATTCGACCATAAGATACATCTTGATGGAATAAACCTAATGGTCAGCTGATCTGTTCCGGCCCTTTTCCAATTCCCTGACTCTGAACCTGTCCTCACATCCCCTGATGTTTATGCCACCCAGGTGATTTCACATCAAACTAAACCTGAGAGTCAGAGAAAATGAAGACCACAAATGCTGGAGATCAGAGTTGAGAGTGTGATGCTGGAAAAGCACAGCAGGTCAGGCAGCATTCCGAGGAGCAAGAGAATCGTTGTTTTGGGCATAAGCCCTTCATCATGATGCTTTTCCAGCACCACACTCTCGACTCTCAGCCTGAGAGTTGGGTTATTCCCATGGTCACGTTCTCACTAACATTCTCCTTTCTCTCCTCAATGTCTGGACTCTTTCTAGGGAATAATCTTACTTGATTTACAGTCCTTCTGTATTATGCTCAAGTGATTGTGGTTTGGATGCAAAAGCACATTGAGTTTTCAAATGGGTATGGGCCAGAGTTTATCCAAAAACCTGGCCCCAATAATGTTTATACACATGCACTTTCCATCAGCTCTCATTGGATAGCAGGCAGGCAGAACCCTTGACTGGTTTAGCCCTCCGTGGCCACATTGCATGGAAATCAACTGTAACCCCTCACGAAAACCAGCAAGACCAGACCATTTACAAAGGAACATCCAGTCTATAGGGCTCAGATCTATTATTGTTAATACCTGACCACAGTCTTTTTTTAAATTCATTCACGGGCGCTTGGGCATCACTGACTTCACCAGTATTTATTCCTCATCCCTAGCTGCCTTGAGAAGATGGTGGTGACCTGCCTTCTCGAACTGCTGCAGCCTATAACTGTAATGGACCCACAATGCTGTTAGGGAGAGAACTCCACGATTTTGACTCAGCAACACTGAAGGAATGGTGATATACTTCCAGGTTCAACAGTCAATGACTGGTTAAAATTCTGGAATCACACGACTTCTGCACTATAGAAATTCTATGATTCCATGATGAATGCATCCCAAACTGAGATCTCAAAGTCAAACTTCCCTGTTCTTTCCTCAATGTCCTGCAAACCTTTCCTTTTCAGTTATTTGGGAATTTGACTTCTAGGTTTCCAGCAATAAGAAAATATGTTTCCCCTAGGTGATTATTGGTAACCAATGCCCATTCCAAGTGCATTCTGCCAAGAGAACATTGGCCAAAAATGGCTTTAATGCCTGCCAGTACAGAATGAGGTGACTTCAGTAAGAGCCACAATTAAATAAGGGAGAACAAAAAAATAGTCTTTTTCATTTGTTTTGGGCTCCTGATAGTGAAACACATTGACACTCATCAAAATGCTTAGCATTATTTTCTTCATACCATGTGGCCACTTTATGGTATGACACAGCCTGGATCTTATTCTAAAGTTTTTGGTCTGAGACGATGAATGCACAAACTTCCGACCCTGAGGAGAGTGCTAACTGTGAACCACAACCACCATCTGATGGCTGCTGAAGCCCTGAAACCTTCCAGTGGCAGTCGATGCTGACACCAACAGGAAAAGAGGGACGAAAGTGAGAGCAAACACAAGCTTTTGTGATATTATAGAAAAAGTAAACTGTGAGCAGCTTCCTAAGTATTTCAAATAGTGATAAAAAGGGGTTTCTCACAGAATTCTGCTCTTTATGTGTGGTTTATTTTATCAGAGAAGCTTTAAAATAAACCCAATCTGATCATCCACTGCTCAAATGTATCTGTTACAATTTTTGCTGTTAGTCAACATTTTTCTCAGGATTACCTCCTACTGAAAACACTGCAGTCATTGTATTCTGTAGAAGGTGTAATCTACTGCAAAAATATTGCTCTAGTTTATACAATGAATAGTGATGCTGCACTGTGTTCCAGGGAGACACCTCTCAAGTGGGTTATAACTAGAGGAATGGAAGTATGCTTTTTATATTTGAGCCTTAACGTTAAGAGTAATTTTCACTGTCTTTAACATATAGGTCAAAGTGAGAATCTGTCAGCTACACAACTGTATTTAACTGAATACAGAATATAGCAAAGTCACTCCTGCAAATGGGACGAGAGTTGGTTAGGATATCTGGTCAGTATGGACGAGTTGGACTGAAGGGTTTGCTTCTGTGCTGTACATTTCTAGGACTCTATGTCTCTGATGTGCCATAATGAGCAATTTGTTTCATATGGCTGAATTAGGGCTAACAACAATATTTTGTGTTACAGGATTTCCAAGTGTATTTTCAAGACAAGAATACTTTGGTGGAGTCTGTTTATTGATTGCCACAAAGCTTACACCACCAATCTCTAAACAATTCCCCCTTGTACTGCCTGGCTCTTCTTTATATTTACACCTTAGTATAGTTAACTAGTTAAACCCAAATATCCATTTACCTTGTTTCCTTCAACTGCTAGGCATTTGACAGCATTCAACAGAATCTATTAGATACAAACATAGTACACTCTCCAATCTAAAAAATGTTGAAGGGTCACTGTGTCCTTTTGAAAAAAAAAGGGTGGCACAGTGGTTAGCACTGCCTCACAGCGCCAGAGACCCAGGTTTAAATCCCGCCTCAGGCAACTGTCAGTGTGGAGTTTGCACATTCTCCCCGTGTCTGTGTGGGTTTCCTCCGGGTGCTCTGGTTTCCTCCCTCAGTCTAAAGATGTGCAGGTTAGGTGAATTGGCCATGCTAAATTGCCCATAGTGTTAAGTGAAGGGGTAAATGTAGGGGAATGGGTCTGGGTGGGTTGGTCTTCGGAGGGTTGGTGTGGACTTGTTGGGCCGAAGGGCTGTTTCCACACTGTTAGTAATCTCATCTAATCTATCCAATCCAAGGACTGGTATGTTCATTTGAAAGAATAAAAGTATTTCCTAAACTTCAGTCTATGTCAAGGAGCCAACAGCACAGAAATCTGATTTCCAGCATCTGGTATTCTTTGTTTTTCTGTCTAGCATAGAAATCAACCCGAACTTCAAACTATTTGGCACTAAACGGTACAGATGGTTCTGCTGATACATTGCTGGAAGTCTCTTAATAATTTGCCAGCCAACAACTCACTTTCTCAAGAAAAATGGACTGGGAAAACAGAAAAATTCCTACAGCTGACAAATAAATAACATCTGTCCTGTCAGAATATCTACTGTGTGTGCCACGGTAATGTTATAGATCCAAGCACTTTCAAATCAGGCAATCTTTTTGTCAAGAAAAAAAATTCTCACAGAATTCTGCTCTTTATGTGATAATGATTTTCTTAAAGGGGGCTTGGTTTGTCTTCAGTTATTGTAGTCAGGATTAAAATTATAAAACTTGCTTTTGCAACATAACACAACAATGATTCTGTAATTCTGCAGCTTGTGAGTATTTTCACCCCTGCTTTCACATTGATGGGAGTGTTCCCAAAGAGTAAATAGGGAGAAATTGTTGCCACATGCAGGCCAGTCAAAAATCAGATCAGGTGATTAGCAAAAAGAGGGGGAATTTTGTTTTAATGCATTGAGTATTTATGATAAATGCTACTTAACTACCTTTGACATAAATTTACATAACCTGATACAGGTATCTGAGTGAACCTGATGTCAATTGAAGATTCAGTATTGTTCAGGACATCAGGAGGACTCATCTGCTCTAATCTGAACAGTGCCTGAGGGTGTTGACCAGCCCCTCAGCCTGAAATCCCCACTAAAACACACACACTCGCTCAGAGTACATTCATATTTTGAAGTGGGACAAGTTCAAATGTGGGAGTGACCTTCAGAGCTAAGGATGCAATGAATGAATTTAGATTTTGTAGAAAGTAACATCCCACAAAACAGCATTACAACAACTAGTTGATTGATGTTTTTTGGTGATGTCAGGCGGATTGCGAGAGCACAATGCTCTCCTTCCAATAGTGCTGGGGGATGCTTAACCTGAATCAGGACCTTGAGGTTTAAGATCTCCTCAATAAATGCAATATACCTCTTAAATAAGAAATTTAAACTAGTGATAAAGGGAACTTAAATTCATAAATCTCTGAGCCAGGTTTACATAACTTGATAACAAATGTCTGGGTGAACTGATGAGGAAATGCTCAAGACCAAGACTGCACTTCTGAATTCCTGGTAAAGTATTTTGCACCCCCTACAACACGGTGTAAAATTAAACCATTGGCTGGGTAGATTAGCAGAGAAAAGGAGAACCATAACATTCCAGTTCAAACACAGGACAATTCAGTTTTAACATCCATATTCCTTGAGGCAAGGGATGTTTGTACAGAGGAATAGAACTAGCTCAGCCACCCAGTCCCAACTTCAAAAGCACCCAAATCAGGGTCTAACAGAGTCAAGCTCCTTCCATTCTGCTCAATAACACCCTCAGGTCCTTGTCCCAGCATCCAACACATCCCCAAATGTAATATTTCCATTTCCTGCCTCTGAATGCTTTGAATGAAATTGCTGTACCATGTTGTTTTGCTCTTGCTGGAGGCTTCATCAAGACTATTCTAACTTATTCACATCAGATCCCTGCAGGCAGCAGATGGAGGGGAACCTCATTTAGAGTGAGGTGAAGTTAAGCTCAAACCATTCTGGTTCTCTCTCTAAAAGAGGGACCTGGGTATAGATGTGCACAGATCATTGAAAGTGACAGAAAGGGTGGACAGAGCAATTAATAAGGTATGCAGTGATAGATAATAGAATACAGGAGCAAGGCGGTGATGTTGAATTTGTACAAAATGCTTAGACCTCAGCTGGAGTAATGTGTACAGTCTTAGTATAACAATGTAGGAAAGATGTGAATAGATCGGAGCCAGTGCAGAAATGATTTATAAGAATGGTTCCAGGAATGAGAAATTTCAGTTATAAGGATAAATTGAAGAAGTTGGGACTGTTCTCCTTGGAAAGAAGAAGACAGAGGAGGTTTTCAAAATCATAAGCAGACTGGATAGAGTAAATAGGGAGAAACTGTTCCCACTGCTAAACTGGAACTAGAATGAGAGAGCATAGATTTAAAGTGAGATGCAAACAGGGGAAGGGTGACGTAAGAATGAACTTTTTCACACAGTGAGTAGTTAAGGTATGGAATACACTGCCTGGGAATGTGGTGGCGGTAGATTAAATTGAGACATTCAAGGGGGCATCAGATGATGATTTGGACGGAAATGGTGTGCAGGAGTATGGAGAAAAGGCAGGAGATTGAGATCAGGGTAATTGAACTGGTGTAGACATAGCTTCCTTCTGCACTGTCACAATTCAGTGATTCTGACCCATCTAATGGACAATATATGGTGATCTCCAAGGCCTCTACAAGGTTGCTACTAAATTACACTGTATGAAGCTCTCTCTCCTTCTCCCCCTGTGCACCTGGTCTCTGCTCTGGCCACTAAAATCTTAAAGTACACTGCACCCTTTGAACTACTGCTGACGAGATAATAACGACATTCTAATGTGGCAGAAACATGAATGCCCTCTATACTGTTCAATTGGAGATTTTTATTTCTGCTGCTATCAACCTGGAAAAATATTCAACCAGCTTTCTTCAGATGTGCTGATCGACAACAATTTGTAAACTGTCTGTCCACCTACTTCCCTCAGATGCAAACTCCCTCATCTCTTTTATCCTAAACACAAGAGTTTTGGTTGGTAAACAAAAACAAAGCACAAAACATTGTTACAATGAAGCAGAGGGTGATGTGACTGTGCCTTTATTTTGTACTGTATCTTTTTGGCTAGGGGTTTTCTTGTGAAAACTCCCCTGCCTTCCTGTGGTTTTACAATTAACTGACATCTGGTTCTCACCCCAGCCCTGCAGCCTCCGTGAGTAAACCATCAGAACACACCCATCAAATTTTGTTCTGTTATTCTTACAATCATACAGTCTTAATATAGCCCTAACAGTCAGTGTATGCAAAGTAACGGAGGAATTGTGTCCTGTGCTGTTATTTTCCTTGACCCTCATCTCAGGCATAAATGGTCTATTCTATATCCTTAGACTAACCCCTGGTTCTGGTCTCCCTGGTCATCAGGAACATAACTCCTGTCTGGTCCTGTTAGAACTTTATAGGTTTCTATGAGATCCGCCCCTCATTCTTCTAAACCCCACTTAATAAAGTTTGGGTGAAGATTTGTAGCTCGGGTGCTCGTTGTTGTGGTTCTGTTCGCCGAGCTGGAAATTTTTGTTGCAAACGTTTCGTCCCCTGTCTAGGTGACATCCTCAGTGCTTGGGAGCCTCCTGTGAAGCGCTTCCGTGGTGTTTCCTCCGGCATTTATAGTGGCCTGTCCCTGCCGCTTCCGGTTGTCAGTTTCAGCTGTCCGCTGTAGTGGCCGGTATATTGGGTCCAGGTCGATGTGTTTGTTGATGGAGTTGTTCTGGTGAGTTGTTGTCTGATTGTGGCTGTTGGTTTGTGTGCTGTTATAAGTCCTAGTGGTCGCAGTAGTCTGGCTGTCAGTTCAGAAATGCTCCTGATGTATGGTAGTGTGGCTAGTCCTTTGGGTTGTGGCATGTCCTCGTTCCGTTGTCTTTTTCTTAGGCATCAACAAACACATCGACCTGGACCCAATATACCGGCCACTACAGCGGACAGCTGAAACTGACAACCGGAAGCGGCAGGGACAGGCCACTATAAATGCCGGAGGAAACACCACAGAAGAGCTTCACAGGAGGCTCCAAAGCACTGAGGATGTCACCTAGACAGGGGACGAAACGTTTGCAACAAAAATTTCCAGCTCGGCGAACAGAACCACAACAGCCAGTTAATAAAGTCCTAAATGATCCAGTCTCTTTTCATTCATCGGTCTGCCATTGTAGGGATCCTTCTGGTGAACTTTTATTGCACTTCCTCCACAGCCAGAACATCCTTCCTCAGACATGGAGATCAAAACTGCACACAGTATTCCAGATGTGGTCTCACCACGGTCCTGTACAATTGCAGCAAGATGTTCCTGCCTCTGTATGCAAATCCTCTCTCTATGAAGACCAACATACTATCTACCTTCTTCACTGCCTGCTGCACCTGCATGATTACTTTGAGCAACTGGTGTATAAGGACACCCAGGTCTCACTGCACCTTCCCCTTTCTCAAGCAATTTCCATTCAGATAATAATCTGTTATTTGCTGTTAAAGTAGATAAACTCACATTTAAGCACATTATACTTCATCTGCCATGTATTTGCCTACTTACTAAATTTGTTCAAATCAGAGCATTCAAAGCTCAACCCAATTCTATCCTCACCCAACTCTAACACATGCATGCAATGCACAAGACGTGGTTGCAGGTTAGCAATCAGAGGCAAACTGACCTCGTCCCTACTCTAAAGGTACTGAGGCCAATTATTGTGTATTTTTGTCTCCAACTAACAGAAAGAAATCAAATTTGGGAGTGAAATGGCTGAGGGTCATAACATAAGGAATTGTTTTCTTTGGTGTAAATGGTAGGATCCATGATAGAACATCTTCAGTTTTCCACTTATTTACAAGGTGGAAGTTTGTCGATCATTGAACAGCAAGGGAGAATGCAGAACATTGCAAAAGGTTGTAAAGAGTTTAGAGGAGAGACCGAGGAGGTAGCAAAGACAGCTCAGTACAAAAACTTGTTTTGTGGTCTGCTTGAAGAAAAAGCACAATGAAAGGCTGTGCATTCTAATAATAAGATTCTTCAAGGAACAGAGAACGAAGAGTGTGGACTCATAGATCTTTTCTGGTGTTAGAAAAATAATTTCAGTTGTAATACATCTGTAGAACTTGGCATCTTGTTATAGGAGGTACATTCCAGTCATGAAAAGGGGAAGTGAAAATTCATTGGTTTGTTGTTGGAAATGAAAGAATAGGGTTATGGGAATGGCTCAAAAAAAATCCCACTGCCAGAGATTCTAATGTCCCAAGGATTTTTCAAAATGATGAAAGGTCTTGACAGATTATGACCTGCGATCTATCCATCACCCTCTCCATCATTATGTATCATTGCAGCGGTGTGAACTGTCGACAGTATGTACCTGCCAAAGTTTCTCTGAAACTGATCATATAACAGCATACCAGTAAATTACTTGTGTGAGTTTCTATGGCCAGATTATGAATATATGTTTTATATTCAAAACGGTAACTTTCTATTTTGAGTTGAGAGAAGTACTGAAGAAATTCTCTCCACTGCACCAACTGATGGTCACAGGTTTTTTAAAAACTTTGCTCCTGGGACTTGAGTGACACTGACTTAGCCACTTCTACTGTCTGACACTGGATGTTCTGAATAGCTGCTGGTGGCCATTCTGTTTGAACTGCTGAACTCCCAGAGATAGAGCCTACAATCACATAGCAGGATTGAAGGGCAAATGTTGATATTGCAAATTACAATGGTAAACAATGACAGTAAAGGTACCCAAAAATCAGGGAACTGCTCAAAAGGGTCAGTAACAAGTTATTTTGTTCAAGAACTTTGCCGACATTTAGATAAGAAATGGGCCAGAAAATAGGTTTAAGAGTAGACCATGTCAGTCTAAAAACTTGCATTGTCCTACTGCAATGGAGAAAAGTGGATTCCTCTGTGCAATAATCCTATTGCCGTTTTAATTGTTGATCTGAATTAAAAGGGAGGTGCCAAACCATTTTAGACCTCAGTGCCTAAATACTAAGGGATGAATAAACTGGGGAAAATCCTTATCACTTTAGCCAGTGCCATGGGATCTTTTATGTCACCCAAGAGAGCAGACGTGTTATAACAGGTCATTTCAACAATAATGCCTCTGACAATGTTGCAGTCTCTCAGAACTACGTTGAGCTGTCAGCCTGGATCATGTCAGGGTTAAACCCATGACCTTCTTACTCAAAGATAAGAGCAACAGTCTGCCATATTTGCCACATAATTGGTAATAGGAGCAAATTACTGCAAGTGCTGGAATCTGCACTGAAAATAACAAATGCTCGAGGTCACATTGGATGAAGCAGCATCCCTGGAGAGAGAGCAAGCCAATGTTTCGAGTCTAGGTGACTCTTCATCAGAGCTCAACTTGCGATGATCATAATCAAATGTGGTTAAACTTTCATATTTGCTTGAAGGTGGCTGGCTTTTTGGCAAGATTGGAGATTAGAAACGTTTTTAGATTAGATTACTTACAGTGTGGAAACAGGTCCTTCGGCCCAACAATTCCACACTGACGCACCGAAGCACAACCCACCCAGACCGATTCCCCTACATTTACCCCTTGACCTAACACCACAGGCAATTTAGCACCTGACCTGCACATCTTTGAACTGTGGGAGGAAACCGGAGCACCTGGAGGAAACTCACGCAGACACGGGGAGAATGTGCCTGAGGCAGGAATTGAACCCGGGTCTCTGGCGCTGTGAGGCAGCAGTGCTAACCACTGTGCCACCATGCCACCCAAAGTTATGACTTCTTCCTTCATGAAATCTTTTTTACTGCATACTGAAATCTGGACAAGCATCAGTTCAACCAAGCTGAAGCATAGCAGGCTGTGTAATGGGCCTTTTAGGTAATTCCCTTCAGAGCTGCAGTTGCAGTATTATCTACTGTAGCTCTGCCAGTCTGCTGGAAGAAAGATATTTTGTTTGTCTCTGACAAAGGGACTTTTGAAAGTAAACCACTGTGCCTCACCCACAAAAGTGGAGTTTAACAGACTTCCTTGGGTTTAACAGAATTATACAGGTTGTATCAGATGAAGCATTTGTAAAAATGTACTGCTTTGAAATGACTTTGTTGCTTCCTTATATTAATTGGCCAAGTATTATAAAATTAAATGATGAACTAAAGAGATACCGTTACTTGAGGACTTTTTTAAAAAGTGAAAGGACAACTTGCATTTATATGGCACCTTTGATGTAATGAAATGCTCTAAGGTGCTTCACAGGAGCAAAATCAGACAAGAAAAAAAAGACAGTGAGCCAAGGAAGACATGGCAGTTGGTCATAGCTTTTCCAGAGAGTTGGGTTTATAGAGTGGATTGCAGGAGGAAAGAGGTGGGGCACTGGTGGTATCCCTCCCCATGGACCGGGAGGCCTGGTTCAAGTCCCACCTGCTCCTGAGGTGCGTAATAATATCCCTGAACAGGTTGACTAAAAGGAAAAAACTAAGTATAGAGGGGTTGAGGTGAGAAATTTCAGAGCCCTGACCCTGGATGCTGATGTTCGCCAGCAGTGGAGAGATTAAAATAGAGGGTACTCAAAATACCGTATTGACAGGCAGTTATAAAGCTGGAGGAGCTGGGGAAAGTAGACCCATGGAGAGATGTAAAAACAAGCATTGATCGACCAGGAGCAGGTGAGGGGACTCTGGGTGCTCCAGTTTCCTCCCACAATCCAAAGATGTGCAAGTTAGGTGAATTGGCCATGGAAAATTGCCCATAGTGTTCAGGGATGTGTAGTTTAGATGCATTGGTCTGGGGTAAATATAGGGTAAAAGGGTAGGGAAATGGATTGGGTGGGTTACTCTTCGGAAGGTCGGTGTGGACTTGTGGGGCCAAGGGCCCTGTTACCACACTGTAGGAATTCTATTCTATTCTATATGTGCTCACTAGTTGAGGCCATACTTACCAGCATAGGGGGAAGGGGTAGACTGAGGTGATGGTGTGAATGCTTAAATAGAGAAGTAAGTCAAGCTGCAAGAACGTATTTCAGACCTGTTCAGTGAAAGTGATGTGAGTGTCTGGGTGATTTCCAATTTATAAATATCAAAGGAAGGTGGTCAGCAAGTAATTTGGGTGAATTGTGAAGTGCAGTCACATGGTAAATCCCTTTTTGGAGGATAGATCATCAGCCACCAGATACTTGTGTATCAGTCATGGTCTAGATTAGAGTGGTGCTGGAAAAGCACAGCAGTTCAGGCAGCATCCGAGGGGCAGTAAAATCGACATTTCGGGCAAAAGCCCTTCATCAGTCATGCCTCAGTTGTTAGCATTCTGGCCTCTGAGTCAGAATGATGTGGTTTCAAGTTTCATGCTGAATGTGTAAGCACAGAACCCAAGCCTGAGGCTCTAGTGTGGTGCTGAGAGTGGGGTGGTGGGGCATTATTGAAGGTGCAGTATTTTGGATAATCTCACACCCTGTCAGGTGCATGTAAAAGATCCTATTTTGAAGTAGAGCAATGGAATTCCCAATGTCCTGGCTAATATTGATCCCTCAGTCAACATTATCGAAACAGATTAGCTGGACATCATCGCCTTTCTATTTGAGGGAGGTGTTTGTGTCACTTTTGCCTTATTATCATAGTGACAACACTTCAAAATGTGGCTGCGAAGTGTTTTGTGTTGTTCTGTGGTCATGAAAGGTGTGGTATGAATTCAAGACTTTCTTTCTGAAAGACTGCAAATGGATATACACTATTTGTTTGAAGCAAAGACTGGATTTATTGCAAGTGGTGGCTTAGAAATTCCTAAAATGGTTTGGCACCTCCCTTTTAATTCAGATCAACAATTAAAATGGCAATCGGATTATTGCGCAGAAGGAGTATATTTTTCTCCATTATGGTAGGGCATTGCAAGATTTTAGATTGATATGGTCTCCTCTTAAACCTGGTATCTTAGAAATTCCTAAAATTAATTGGCACCTCAATTTTTAATTCAGATCAACAATTAAAACAGAAATAGGATTATTGCACAAAAGAAGTCCATACTTCTCCATTGCAATAGGGCAATGCAAGTTTTTAGACGAACATGGTCTACACTTGAACCTATTTTCTGTAGGTATACAAATGAACATTCCACTTGTGGAGCTGACAGTATTCTTACCTTTCTTGATGTGTATCCCTAAAAAGAAACATTACCAGCTTTGTTTTTAAGATATGTCCTTTGGAATGGACTCTGTATATATCACATACCCTGCCTTCTCTCTAGCAAATATCATTCAGCAGACATCAGTTCTGTCCACAGCCATATACCTGTCAGTTACATTCCAAGAACAGTCCCACAACCAACATGTAAGCAGTGCCAACAAATGCAAACTCATTGAAGTTTAGAAGAATAAAATGTGACCTTATTGAAAAATATAAGATGCCTACGGGACTAGTGAAGGTAGATATGGAAAGTTTGTCTCCCCCTGTAGGAAACTCTGGGTGCAGATGGCATAATCTCAGCCTAACTAGGCAAGAGTTGAGGAGAGATCTCTCCTCTCTGATGTAGTGAACTTGTGGAATTCTTTACCATACAGGCTGGGTCATTAAGAATATTCATGGCTGTGATAAACATATGTTTAATCAGTAAGAGAAACAAGAGTTAGAGGAAAATGTCAGGTAACTGGAGTTACGGATTATGAAATGAGGCACGATTTCATTGAATTGTAGAGAGAACTCAATGGGCTGAATGAAGAGCGCTTGCCCGAAACGTCGATTCTCTGGCTGCTCGGATGCTGCCTGACCTGCTGTGCGTTTCCAGTACTCCACTCTCAACTAATGGGCTGAATGATCTACTTCTGCTCTGACATCATATTTAAACATTCCTTGATCAATTCCTATGCTCACACACAAGATGTGTTGCTTTACAGAGAGCTAGCATGGATTTGGTTAGCTGAATGGCCTTCTTCTGAGCCATAATTCTTTTTTATTCTTGTTTGGGAATTGGGTGACACTGGTAAGTATTTGTCGCCCTTCCATAATTGGGTTTGTTCAGGCATTCCAGAGAACAGGAAGAGCAAAACACATTAATGTGAGAATAGAGTTGCTTGTAGGCCTAATTAAGTGCTTACAGACAACAGATACCTGTCTCCAAATGAGTTTTTAGAACAATCAATGATTGGATTTGAACCCATGTCCGCAAACATTAGCCTGGGGTTTTAGTTCATCAGTTCAATGACCTAAGCATAATGCCAATTACTCCTGTAATGACTCTTTGAAGTTTTAGATGACGTGGGCCAAGACTGTGGGGAATAATAGATCAGGTGCAAGATTTTTTTTTAGTAAGATATAGATGCTTTATAAAAGATATTCAGTCCCAGTTTAAATATCATACTTTTATGCAAATGTTTATCAATTTTGTTTCTGACATTGTATGGCAGCACGATAACTTACAGAAATGTAAGAAGTGGAGAGACAGTGTTGGATGGTTCAAGCTGATAAATGAGAAATACAAAACTGCAACGATATTGTGTTACTTTTTTTTCCTATTAACTTGTGGGACATAAGCGACGTTGCCTGGCCACCCTTCAGGAGGTGGTGGTCAGCTGCCTTCTTGAACCACGCAGTTCATGTGCTGTAGACAGACCCATGCTGCCGTGAGGGAGGGAATTCTCCATTGTTCTCCTTCTTAATCAGTCTCTTTGGATCGAGGATGACTGGTTTCCTCTCCATTTTGTTGGGTCTTAAAGTGGTTGGTAAGTTCAATGTGTAATCTGCAGATTCTGCCATGTACCATGAAGGTGATGGTTGAAGGGTCAGACAACTGAATTGTTTAGAGGTTTCTACAATCTCACCAACACCTTGTCTTCACCTCTTACTGCTTGTTGTGAGTCCCCATTTTCATCTGTCACAGGCCAGAGACTACAGTTATTTGGCAGAAATAATTGAATTTCTTCAGGGATGTTGTGGGGACATTGTTACTCTGTCCTCCGAAGAGTGTCCTGCTGAGACTGAGTTATTTCTGCAGTCTGGTCTCAGGCATATGAACTTAATGTCTCACCCGCTGGAACTGCTCTGAAGTAATTAATGCCTTAATGCTGGGACAGGACGCTGCACATTTTTGGGCCAATTGCTTGCCAAAGATTTGGATGATCTTACAAAGATACCATTACCATTGTAAGACCTGGGAGTCTTTGTGTATTTGACACTAAGTATCAAAATAGCTTGTTGAACTATATAACCGCAAACATTAAAATATAAAGTGGAGGATTTAACAATCAAACCTTTTATTACCTAAGTCAGTTTGCACCTGGAAAACTACATATTGTTCATCTCTAATTATCAAAGGAACTGTGGAAATCTTAATGCACAGGTTGCAAGGAGAGCCACAAAGCTGATTCCTAATACCAGGAGTTGTGAGAAATTGGACTTTAGCTTTTCTACCTTGAGATGGCAGTGATAAAATGCTTCCAGTGTAGAAGCAGGACATTCAGCACAATCAGTCTACACAAATGTTTGTGCTCTGCATGAGCTTCCTCCCGCTCGATTTACCTCAAGTCTTCTTATCAGCAGAAACGTCTACTAACTTGCTTTTCATGTACCTGTCACACTTCCCCTCAGTCTTCCCATGTGGCATCTCTAGTACCATGCTCTAGTTGTATGCTCTCACTACATTAAACCATGCTGGCTTAAAGGCAGGTTAGTCTTTCAAAATCGTTTCGCTACTATCTGACAACTGGCAAAAGTAACCAATAGTCATCAGTGAATCATGTTCATAATGTTCTGGTCCCTTTGAAATCCAAAAGGTACAAGTGAAATATTGCAATTAAAGGGTGGCCAGACACAAAGGAAATGATACTTCCCACTCAGTAATTTCTTGTTCCCAGCAACTATCACAGGTTTTGCCTCAGGTTCATCCCTCGTGCTTGAAACTACAGAGTGACTGCAGGCAAAACCATTCTACCAAGCAACAGATCATGTTTGACCCTCACATGCACTTCCCAACAATTGATCCATTAGATAGTGATCAGAGACAGGAACCCTGGCTTTCGCTCTCCATTCATTAGTCCAGGACACTGAGACAAATCAGAGTAGTCTTGTAGGCACTTCACTGGAGATCTGGACTTCAGCAAACATCTGATGAGGATGAAAGATTTCCCCTCACTTCCCCCCACCCCACCCTCTTTCTCTCTCTGTCAGTCCTTCAAAGTGAAAAGGATGCTTACCATGAAGTACTGTATGTGGAAAGAACCTGTGGGTGGAGTCTTTAACATGGGAAGGCTGATACATAGGGATATCCCTACACCTCAAGGACTGCAATGCATCAAGAAGGTAGCTTCACCATCACTTTCTTAGTGACAATTACTGATGGACAATAAATGCTGGCCCAGCTAGTGACACCCACATCTTACAAATGAATAGGAAAGCTCCCATAGCTCCATAGTGGAATCATATTCTTCCTGCAAAGCAGTAACCAGAATTGTTTCCAATACTTTCACTATGGCCTAGCAGGTTTTCTCTCTAATGTCTAATTCTAGTACAACCTTCCTGACTTTATATTCAGTGCCCTGATTAATGAATAATATATTCCATATGTATGCCCCAAACGATCTATCCTGCTGCTTGTGACTATGCAATCCAAGCCCCTCTGTTACCTGACAATCTATGGCATCCTGTCATTTGCTGCATATCCTTGGTCCTGTTAGCTTTCCCCAAACGTGTAGCCACACCTCTCTGGCCTGAATTATATTTGACACATTTTTATCCATCTGATCAGCCCCTTGCTATCTTCCTGCACTCAACAACTTTCATTTTTATTATCAAATACGAGGCCAACTTTTTATATCATCTTTAAAAAGGTCCCCTGCAATTCAATGTAAATTACTGGTCACCAAATAAAGCAAGGGATCTTGCGCTAATCTTCATTGGAAGCATCTTTCCCGTCACAAATACACCTATTGACTCCTTCACTCCAGCCACTGAGCTAATTTTGGATCCAACTTAAACTTGATCCTTTGAGATTTTACATTTCTGATGTCATCAAAGCCTTATAAATATCTAGGTAGCTATATCAAATGAACCACCTCCTCAAAAAACAACTAAACGCAGTAGTCAAATATTATGTTTTGTTAACAAATCCATGTTAACTGTGTTTGATAAATCCACATTTTTCTGAGGATAACTTATACTGTGCCTCAAGATTTCTTTCCAATTAAATGTGTCTACCAACAAGGTTAACCAATTGAGTTGTAGTTAAAAACTGAAAGAACTGCAGATGCTGTAAATCAGAAACAAAAACACAAATTTGAGGAAAAGCTCAGCAGATCTGGCAGCATCTGTGCAGAGAAATCAGAGTTAAGGTTTTGGGTTGAGTGACCCTTCCTCAAAACTGATGTTAGCTAGAAAAATGTCATTTTTTTGCAGAAGATAGGGGGGGTGGGGAGGGGTAAGGAGTAAACCATAAGTGGGAACAGATTCCTCTGGGTTTCCTCCAGGTGCTCCGGTTTCCTCCCACAGTCCAAAGATGTGCAGGCCAGGTGAATTGGCCCATGCTTAAATTGCCCATAGTGTTAGGTGCATTAGTCAGGGGTGAATGCAGGGGAATGGGTCTGGGTGAGTTGCTCTTCGGAGGGTCGGTGTGGACTTGTTGGGCCGAAGGGCCTGTTTCCGCACTGTAGGGAATCTAATCTAATAATTATCAATGGGGATATTAGTGGCTAACAATGGGAGTGTAATGGCAGACCCTGTGACAACAAGGCCTGGTGTATGGGGGTTGGGCTAAGGACATGGGAGAGTTCAAGCCCTAAATTTATTGAACTTGATATTGAGTCCAGAAGGCTGCAGGGTCTCCAAATTACTTGGCTGATCCCTTTCTCCATTTTAAACAACAGTACAAAGTGACTAGTCCTGCAGTCCTCTGGCACCTCACCTTTAGCCAGTGAGGATAGCAAGCAGCTGCTTTAGGTTCACTTGGTGCTCTCGGTAGCCTGTGTTGAAAAGTGTGTTGCTTGAAAAGCCAGTCAGGCAGCATGTAAGGATAAGGAAAGTCAATGTTTCTGGCACCGTACCCCACCTTTTCCTCTACTACATTGATGACTGTACTGGCATCACCTCGTGCTCCCATGAGGAAGTTGAACAATTCATCAACTTCACTAATACTTTCCACCCTGACTTCAAGTTCACCTGGACCATCTCAGACACCTCCCTCCCCTTCCTGGACCCATCTCCATCTCTGGTAACCGACTCAACAAGGACATTTACTTTAAACCCACCGACTCCCACAGCTATCTGGATTACACGTCCTCCCACCCCAACCCTCTGTAAAAACACTATCCTTTACTCCCACTTCCTCCTCCTCCGCCATATCTGCTCCCAGGAAGAGCAATTCCACTTCAGCACATCCCAAATGGCCTCCTATTTCAAAGACCTCAATTTCCCCTCCTACATGATCAACGATGCCCTCCAGTACATCTCCTCCACTTGCCACACCTCTGCCCTCAAACCCCATCCCTCCACCCGCAACAAACTAGAAACCCCGGGTCCTCACCTTCCACCCACCAATCTCCGGATACAGCACATTATCCTCTGCCATTTCCGCCACCTACAGTCAGACCCCACCGCTAGGGATATATTTCCCTCCCCACAACCATCAGTATTGAGCAGAGACTATTCCCTTTGCGACTCCCTTGTTAGATCCATGCCCCCCACCATCCACTGCTGGCACCTTCCCTTGGCACTGCAAGAGGTGTAAAATATGTGCTCACACCTCCTCCCTCACTTCCATCCAAAGTTCCAAAGATCCTTCCACATCCAGTAGAAATTTTCTTGAGTATCCAAACACTTCTCTACTGTGTCCATTGCTCCCGATGTGGTCTCCTCTACATTGGGGAGACAGGATGGCAACTCGCAGAGTGTTTCAGGAAACAGCTCTGGGACACACGCACTAAACAACCCCACCGCCCTGTGGCCGACCACTTCAACTCCCCCTCCCACTCTGCCAAGGACACGCAAGTCCTGAGCCTTCTCCACCACCAAATCCAAGCCATTTGAGGACTGAAGGAAGAACACCTCATTTTCCACCTTGGCCGATTTATCTCTCAGGCCCTTCCCCGTCCCCCATTCCTGAGCTCCAGCCCTTGCAGTCCTCACTTGCTCTCAGTAGCCTAGCCTGGTAATGGTCAAACATGGTGAACCATTTGTTATTTGTTTTCTAAGTTTATCACGTAAACAATCGTTCTCACTCAGCCTCCGCATCCACAGTGTTTGCATTGCCACCTATTATTTGTTTAGGTTAACCTTTGCCCCTCTCCCGCAGTTACGTCTACATCTAACAAAATTGTGATCATGACCATGCAAGTGCTGGTACTTCTGCCATATGCCGTCTTCATTTCGCAAAATTGAGGAAAATATTCCCCTCCCATTGTTGAGCTGTGTTGGAAACAACACCATCCGCCAATGTCTTTTAAGAATTCTGTGCCCTCGATAACCTTTCACACTAACTCTAACTGACTGAAACCTGCAATTAGCGCTTCATCGTTTCTGCACTCGGCAACATTCAGCCCATGACACATTTCAGTTCTGAGGATCTGAAAACTTAACTCTGATTTCTCTGCACAGATGCTGCCAGGCCTGCTGAGTTTTTCCAGCAACTACTGTTTTTGCTTCGATTACACGTTTGCTTTTCTATCTCCCTCTGACCGGGGATGTACGGTATATTCCCAGCCGTAGGTGCGTTCCGTTCTTACTCAATATTGAGGACATCGTCCGTCCTGATTGATTGTCTCTCCTAAGCACTCCCACTCCCATCCGCAACTATTTTTCAGCTGCCAATCCCCTTCTGAAAACCCTGTACACCAGAAATGTCCACTTGCTCTTCCTGCCCTCTTCTAAGCCACGTTTCAGTGGTAACTGTGATGTTATATTTGAAAGTGTCTCTGTGCCCTCAGCCCACTTATCCTATTGATCAGACCCCCAACATTCAAGTGTTGCTGCCAAATAAACCTGTTGGACTATTAACCTGGCGTTGTCTGATTTTTAACTTTGTCCACCTCCAAGTCATTAGTCACTGAACAATTCCCCCGCGGTCTATTTCCCAGTGGTTATTCTCTCGCATTCACTCGCCAAATGCAGAAAGAAATTCCTGTCCCATTTCTTTAAAAAAAGGTTTTCAACAGGGAGCAAGCTAACTCCATCGCAGTAATTTTGAACACATTGAAACTTACCTGAAACAGACATAAAACACAGCAAGCCAGGATACTTGGTCTGAGCATTTTGTCCTAAACACTTCCTCCTTTTTTTTTTCAATTTTGTGTGAAAAAGTGATCTGGAAGGGATGTTTGATTTTCTTTGAGTTAACAGTAGGTTCCTGCCCGAAACGGTGGCTTTTTCTTTGCTTGTTGCAAATACGTTAGCGATCAGGCGCAGGAGCGATTTATACAGAGCACTGGCTCCTTCCCCCACCCGCCTTTAGGCGGTATTTTCCGAGGGGCTTTCCAACCGCAGTCTCTTTCACCTAAACCTTGCGTTACTTTTGTTTTGCTTTTGGGTTTGTGTGGCGCTGCTGACAATACCGTTATTCCCATCTCATTACATCAGCTCTGCTTCAGTATCTGCCGCTAAATTCAGATAATATCAAATCATTCATTGTTTGCAATCGTGAAACCAACAGCGTCGGATTTCCTCCTGTTCATTTCCTTCTAACAAAATAATGTCGTTCCCAAGTTATTGTCCTGACGGTTTAAAGGAATGGAAATTTTGCACAGAGTGGTTCGAAAGTGTTTTTTTTCTCCCCTCCCCTGTTCAATATCTCAGATTGTGTGCTGGGTCTGTCTCCTCTTAAACTGAATCCTTCCTGTTAGACAGAAGCGTTAAGGAGAGCTGACCCAGCTCCTGGTGATTTCACACTTGAATTGCTCAGCATAAAGAAAGTTCCAGCCAGAGTCCAAAGCGTCCGGGTTAAGGGTCAAGACAACCGTGGGTGGTCCTTGGAAAGGTCGAATTTCTCCCTTGCCCCCCCCCCCCACATACATATACACACATACACAATAACATAAAACTAAAAATAATAAAGCCAACAGATTTAGCGGCAGTGACCTCAATGCCTTACCACAAAAGAAATCCCCATGATCTCAGACTGAGGTTTGAGGTGAAACTGGAGCGTCCTGAGATTGGGCATAGCAGATGAGGGAATTCTGTGTGATGGAGGTTCGAGTTTTGCTCCACTTTTACCAGTAATCCAAACGATTTCCCAACCCCACATCACATAAGATCATAAGAAATAGGAGCAGGAATAGGTCACCTCACCTCTCCAGCCTGCTCCGTCATTCAACAAGATCATGGTTGACCTTTTTGTGGACTCAGTTCCAACAACACACCCCTCATCATCATCCTTCATTCCTTTACTATTCGAAAATGTATCTTTGCCTTAAAAACATTCAACGAGGTAGCCTCAACTGCTTCACTGAGCAGGGAATTTCACAGATTAACAACCATTTGGGTGAACAAGTTCCTCCTCAACTCAATCCTAAACCTGCTCCCTGTTATTTTGAGGCTATGCCCCTAGTTCTAGTTTCACCGGCCAATGGAAATAACCTCCCTGCTTCTATCTTGTCTATTCCTTCATAATTTTATATGGCTCTATAAAATCGCCTCACATTCTTCTAAATTCCAATTCCAGTCTACTCAATTTCTCCTCATAAGCCAACCCTTTCAATTCTGGGATTAATCGAATGAACCTCCTCTGTAGCCCTTTCAAGTGCCAGTACATCTTTTCTCAAGTAAGGAGACCAAACCTGAACACAGTACTCCAGAATTGGCCTCACCAGCACCATATATTGTTGGAGAATAACCTCCTTAATTTTAAACTCCATCCGTCTAGCAATGAAGGACAATATACAATTTGCCTTCTTAATTACTTGCTATACCTGCAAATCAACTTTTTTTGATTCATGCACAAGAACACCCATGTGCCTTTGTACAGCAGTATGCTGTGATTTTTCACCATTTAAATAAGTGTATTTTGCTGTTATTTCTACCAAAATGGATGACCTTACATTTAGCAACATTGTACTCCATCTGCCAGACCATTGCCCACTCACTTAACCTATCTATATCCTTCTGCAGACTTTAAGTCTCATCTATGCGTCAATCTCATTTAGCTGTTGCTACTTCACAAAACAGTGAAATGTCACCTGTCATTTTTGTATCTTTTCTTAAGCACTTGGATTACCAGTGGCCTAGAGTCTGGTACCTAAACATTCTGTTTCCTGGAGGTGTAATGCTGTTATTTGTCTCTGTACTAATGTTTTACACCAAGTGAAGAAACTTTTTGGTCTGGGTAAATACCTTGTAGGATAATAAGGAAAATCCTGTTTCTGGCCACAGGGCTTTCTAACGCACCCAATGTACATTTTTCACAAACAAATTTACAATGTCATAATACAATAACATCTACAAATGATTTCCATTAAAAAGATCTTGGCATTTAAATTGATGATAAATGGATGTAAAATTATAGTTTATAAATTCATGTAAGCTGAACTGATTTCTGCTCCATTTTACCACTGGCTGCAAATCAGCTTTGGTTTCTATAAATTTTACCTCACAATTTTTTACTAATAGAACATAGAACAGTACAGCATAGTACAGGCCCTTGGCTCTCGATGTTGTGCCGACCTTTTATCCTACTCTAAGATCAGACTAACCTACATACCCTTCATTGTACTATCTTCCACATGCCTATCCAAGAGTTGCTTAAATGTCCCTAATGTCTCTGACTCTACTACCACTGCGGGCATTGCATTTCACGCACCCACCACTCTCTGTGTAAACAACCTACCTCTCACATCTCCCCTAAACCTTTACCCAATCACCTTAAAATTATGCCCACTCATGATAGACATGCCCGCCATGGGAAAATGTCCCTGGCTATCCACTCTATCTATGCCTCTCATCATCTTGACTAAGGAAGCTCTAAGGGAGGATCACCAGACCTGAAACATTAACTTTGATACCTCTTCACAGACGCTGCCAGATTGCTGTGCTTTTCCAGCAACCTCTGTATTTGTTTCTGATTTAAAGCATCCGCAGTTCTTCCAGTTTTTATTCAAGCAGACCAGTTGCTTCTGGAGTCTGGTGTCAGTGAGAATACTGAATATCCAGACTATGACTTATATAACAATCAATTTTAACATGGCATAATGCTCACAAACATCAAGATTTCAACAAATACTTGCATGTGGTACATATCATGGGTCTACAAACACACTTCACCTTGTGACATTTGGTCATACTTTTGTGTGAACATTTGTCAAGCACATTGGCCTACTTCAGTTCCTGTTTATTTTGGATTGTCAGTTTCTATACTGGGGTAAAAACAATGACTGCAAATGCTGGAAACCAGATTCTGGATCAGTGGTGCTGGAAGAGCACAGCAATGCAGGCAGCATCCGACGAGCAGCAAAATCGACGTTTCGGGCATAAAGGCAGAGAGCCTGAAGCGTGGAGAGATAAACTAGAGAAGGGTGGGGATGGGGAGAAAGTAGCATAGAGTACAACAGGTGAGTGGGGGAGGAGATGAAGGTGATAGGTCAGGGAGGAGAGGGTGGAGTGGATAGGTGGAAAAGGAGCTAGGCAGGTCGGACAAGTCAAGGGGACAGTGCGGAGCTGGAAGTTTGAAACTAGGATGAGGTGGGGGAAGGGGAAATGAGGAAGCTGTTGAAGTCCACATTGATGCCCTGGGGTTGAAGTGTTCCGAGGCGGAAGCCCTGGGGTTGAAGTGTTTCTATACTAACAGCTATTCTGTTTTATACTTGTGGCTCAACTTTAACCAGAAATAGAACAATGGATAAGATGTTAATAGAAAGAATTGTGATGGGTTTAAAGTAACAGCTTAAGGTCTGAGTTCATTAAATATATACATAAAATATCAGGCAAAATTGTAATATTGTACTGAGAAGACTGGAAAACCTCAGCAAATCTGGTAGCATCGGTGGAAAGAGAAACAGAGTTAACATTTCAGATCGTGACTCTGCATCAAGCACAGTTCAGTAAAACATTGTTGAGTCAGGTATTTTCGATTGTGAGATTGTATTTTGAAAGTTAAATCGGATGTACAGACCCCAAATTGTCACAACCCAGTCCAATTCACAAACAATGACGTGGGGAAACGTTTCCCAATTAGGCTGTCAAAAATTCCACTTCTTCCTTTATCCGCTGCAATTTACGGGAGTACATATAATCCGCGTTGATTCCAAGGGTTTTGTTTTAACGGATCGCTGGAAAATCCCTTACGCACATACTCCAGGTGGAAATATTGAGCAATGACTCCTGCTATCAACTGGGATTGCGAGTTGAACCACAACTCCCATAGTGCACTGTGCTTCACCCGTGAGGAGAGCGCCTGCGCATTATGTGCTGCTGGAATTTGTAGTCTCACGCGGTGCCGAAAGATGGAGGACTACAATTCCCGGGAGGCGCGGCGAGAAGCTGCGCATGCGTATTGGGCCCATACTAACCTGAAACGGCCGCCATCTTTCGGCTAGCGGGGATAGCGGGGAGACTGTTGTCGGTTCGCGCTTTGGGTGATGGTGAGTACCGGAGGCTGACAGCAGTTCCAGGCGGCGGCCGTCCGTCTGTTAATTCCTTAGCGTGCGGCCCGAGCGCAGTCTGGGGGCAAAGGGCGTGCCGAAAACTGGTTCCGATTGTGTTTGGGGACGGAGCGAGGATGAAAGCTGACCTCTCCCCCTCCCTCAGTGACAGGTGCACAGGCAGACCTCAGTTGCAGGGGGTCTCCCTTCCCCTTGGAAAGGGGAGCGGGGGAGGCACTAACGATAGTGGGGGATGAGAATAGGGGAATAGGAGGGAGTGGAGAGGGTGAGGAGAATGAAAGTGAGGAGAGGGTGAGGGATGGGAGCAGTGGAGGGAGCTAGGAGGAGGAATGAAGGGGATAAGGGAGGGCAAGGTCCTCCTGGGGGTGATGACAGGAGGAGGAGAGAGCCTTCACCTAGGAGGGGCTATGTGCAGACCCCTAATTGCAGAAGTGCGAAGACACTCTGTACCTGGTGGGAGGAGGAGGAGGAGCAGGGATTGAAGGAGGACCAACATCTCTGTACAGTGAAGGAGAATGGGATGTGGATGAGATGGCAGTCACCTGTGGTTAGGAGCTGTCACACGAGCCAGCAGAGATGGTTTGGGGGAGGAGAAGGTGTCGGGGGGGGGGGGGGGGAAGAAAGTGTGGTCAGGTGTGTTGGAAGGTGGCTTCAGGGGCCTTCTCCGGAATTGAGGAAAAAGGGTGTGACATGTGTAGATGGGGCACTACGTTATCAGCGGCGTGAGGCATGTTGTTGGTGGTGGGACCCTGAACTGGCCAGGAAAGGTGGGCTTTTGGCACATCCATCTCTGGGTCATAGAGGAGGCCTTTTGATATGCTAGTGTAGGCCTGAGAGGTGCAGGAAGGTTTTCACCTGGGCCGATATGGGGTGTGCCCCTCCTCTGAGCGGAATGCAGCTTGTATAGTGACATTTCCTTATCCATGAGGTACAATATGTACTAGTGGGCTGGGTTGTACATGAATGTAACATTCTGTATATTCACAAATGATGCTGCTCAGTAATCAGTGTTCAATTTGCATATAGTTGTAATAAAAAGTGGAAAATGCCAGTGTAGGTGCCAGTTTTGTATGGTGAGAATGAGACAACCCTTCAATGCTCCAAACGTTCATGGGTCATGTTAGATGCCTGCAAGTAAAGAATTGGACTGTGTAGGAATATGGGCTGATTGGTATTATGTCATATGGTTCCAGCTGCATGTGCTGTATAGATCTAGAACAAACCCACATTCACAGGGATATATGTGCTTCAGGTTTTTCCTTTATGTCTCATTTGTACTCTTTATATGCAACTTAAAAAGTGATTTTTCTGTTTTCACACTGTTGTTTGATAATTAGCCAGTCAAGTATCATCTGCAGCAAAGAAGGTGTTGACACTGCAGATGATTTGCTGTGTTCAGTTAAAAACAAAATCTGCAAAGTAACAAAGCTTGCATACTCCAACTTCTATATATACTTTGTAGGATAATCAAAACATTGTTATCAAGATGTGCATGTAAGATGGTGTAATGTCAGATACCTCAGTGTATATACAGTATACAGTCTACTGAACAATAAAGTACTGTATCTGTTCCAAGTATCTTTAATTCTGCATACTGTTATGTAGTTTTATTTCTGGAAAGAATGTTCAGAATGGGGTCGTGGGATCCTGTAGTGTCTGCTGTATATAGTTTGTGCGATTGTGAGACTTTTTGACAATCACAACCTTTCCGAAGTTTATAGTTTTGATCCGAGGAAGAGCATTAGAAGGATGTGATTGTTTATTAACATTTAGTTCCTTTGTAAACACAATGCTAATTTTTTTTTGAAAAAGCCATGATATTTGAATGAGTCCTTAGGGTAAAATTCCCTGAACTGAAGAACTGTGCTCTAATAGGTTTACGTTTTCCTGTGCTACTAAACTGACAGGTGTATTGTGGAAGAAATTATTTTCCTTGCACAGTGTTTAGGAACCTGGGGTGTGTACTTATTTCATTCCTCAGGGAAGGTTGCTCTTAAATATGTCTTGAATACCAATATGCTTCTAACCCAGGTGCTTTCATCTTTCTTAAGAACAGTTGAAATGAGAGACAGTGAGATAATGAACAGCTGCAACCACCCCTACAAGTTGTTGTCTAGAAAAATGAAAAATAGCTGATGGTGACCAAGGATCAACAGCGTTTGGCTGTCAAGCCTGTGGACATTTTACAGCCTTACAAATGGCAAGAATACTGAACTGCTTGATATGAAAACATTTTTCTTAAATCCTAGGTAGTGCAATTATGTTATTTCTGATCCTATAAAGTGATGCCAATTAGTCAGCTGGATTGCACAGCAGGTTTATATTTGTTTTCAGCTTGATAATCTGCATTCGAGTCCAAATAAATGTCCTGTCTATTGATGTTGAGAGGTCTATGTCAAAATGAGTTTCAATCTTTATATTGCTGGAGCTTAACGCCAGCTCGCGGACACCTCTTCCTACTGCCCCCTTGACCATGACCCCACCTCCCACCACCAAACCATCATCTCCCAGACCATCCATAACCTCATCACCTCAGGGGATCTCCCATCCACCGCCTCCAACCTCATAGTCCCACAACCCCGCACCGCCCGTTTCTACCTCCTCCCCAAAATCCACAAACCTGACTGCCCCGGCTGACCCATTGTCTCAGCCTGCTCCTGCCCCACCAAACTCATCTCTGCATACCTCGACATGGTCCTGTCCCCATTAGTCCAAGAACTCCCCACCTACGTTTGGGACACCCACCCACGCCCTCCACCTCCTCCATGATTTTCGCTTCCCAGGCCCCCAATGCCTTATCTTCACCATGGACACCAGTCCCTATACACCTCCATTCCCCATCACGAAGGCCTCAAAGCCCTCCGCTGCTTCCTTTCCTGCTGAACCAACCAGTCCCCTTCCACTGACACCCTCCTTCGACTGACTGAACTGGTCCTCACTCTGAACAACTTCTCTTTCCAATCCTCCCACTTCCTCCAAACCAAAGGAGTAACCATGGGCACCCGCATGGGCCCCAGCTATGCCTGCCTCTTCGTTGGATATGTGGAACAGTCCATCT
>NC_057729.1:4688389-4698346 GCF_004010195.1 Chiloscyllium plagiosum | reverse complement strand
CACCCTCCTCATTCCTGAAGAAGGGCTTATGCCCGAAACGTCGATTCTCCTGTTCCTTTGATGCTGCCTGACCTGCTGCGCTTTTCCAGCAACACATTTTTAAGCTCTGATCTCCAGCATCTGCAGTCCTCACTTTCTCCTATTGAAAACATTACCTCAACTGTGATGCATGTATTTTGAGAATGATTGATGTTGCCTGGGAAATGGGATGTTGCATTTTCATTTTCTCAAAATCCAACAAAAAAGATGCTGAAGGAATGATTCTGTGGATTAGAATGATCCCTTTTTGCACGTCTGGCCTTTTATGTACTTCCCCATTTCCCTCACCTAACCATTGCCTGTACTTGCAGATTTCCAGGCCCCAAATTTGTGAATTCCTGTTTTTAATGTGCATCAGCATTCGATAAAACCCACTTCTACTGAGCTCATGATGCTAATGTCATCTCTTGCTCAGTGCCAGTTTTTGTTTGGTTACATTGCTGGGAAGCACCTTGGGTTGTCTAGTTAATGTTGGTGCTATCTAACTGTGCTGTACTTTTACAATAATTTACAGTTGGATTTTAGTTTAGTTAAGGAGGTGCTGAACTAGGATTAATACATTTTTGAGCAATAAAAATTTCAGGGCACAGTTATATTGTGAAAATGCATTGATTTAGCAAGCATCACAATAACTTCACTGAATTTTTTTTCACTGAAGCAATGAGTGGAGACGTGGTGGTATGTGGGGAAACAAAGTCAAGAATGCTGCGGAGAGAATAGGGTACTAGAAATTCCACTGAAGAGTACAGTTGAAAAAGGAAGTCTTCTGGGCATTCCCCACTTCTGCAAGCTTTAAGGCCACGTATTAGATTATCGTTATTATCTGAGCTATGAAGAAATACTTTGAAGTACGAAATGAAAATTTATTCTTAACCAGTGCTGAATTGCGGATTTTTTTTCCTTAGCTAATTCTTTCTGTCTCACGGCCCCTGGCTGCTGTAAGAATATGGTTCTATTGGTAAGTCCTGAGGACTTTCTCAAGCCATGAGAGCTTATAGACTTTTTTCAATCAACTTTTTAAAATTTTGTCCTTAGTGTTTGATGAAGTGCTGTATAGCCATGACCTGCTATTGCTGTATGGCCCCATAACTAGTGTGCACAAAAGCAAAGCTGCAATTGCTAGAAATCTGAATGCAAAGAAGGAATTGTTCAGCTGCTGGAGTAGCATATGAGGAGAGAAAAACTTCAAGACCTGTAGCCTATCATCAGAACTAACAAAATTTGGGGATGTGATAGGATTAAGGTGAAAAGTGAGAAGAATAAAAGAAGGATGGAGAGCAGATTAATTAATTAAAATGCAAGTCCAAGAGGATTGGTAATGGGACAAGGACAAAAGTAGAAATGTGCCTCAGAGAGGTGTGATCCGCAGGATCCTGAATATCTGACGTCTGAAAGTGACGACAAGAAAACGAAACTGACAAAATCAAGTGAAACCAGTGGGTGGGGAAGAAGCGTGGGGAAGAGTTATGATCTAAAATTGTTAAACCTGATATTGAGTCCTGAAGGCTGGTATGGTATTCAGTCAAAAGATATGATACTTTTCCTCAAGCATGCATTGGGCTTTGTTGGAATACTTTATGAAGCCAAAGATATAAATTGACCCCACATACTGAACCCTCCCTCAGGATATGGTGCTCCACAATTTGAGTCATCTTGGTGAAGTTCCCTCTGTGTCCTTCAAAATGGCTTGGAGGAATTGCCAAATGGGTTGTCGTTGCACACATTTGTCCACCACTCCAGTTGGCCTTGATGTAGCACACTATCTTCTGGCGGCAGGGATCTGCTGTGCAGGGCCCTCTTAAGAGGGTCCTCCTTTCATTGGAGATATGGCTTTGAGAGAGTCGCACAAATTAGTCCCACATAATAAAAGGTTAAGTAGGTTCACTAGTTGTCAGGTCACATTTGGTTTTTATGGTTTGAAGAAAGCTGTTTCATGTTTCTGTTGAATTCTCTTGTTTGCAGCCCCCTGTTTGTTTTTTTTTGCAGCTCACTGTTAGTTTCTTAAAGGTTTAAAAAATTTTGTTACACTTCAGCATCATGCTCCTAATCTGTGGGCACCCTGTATGGTGATGGTGGTATTCAGATTGGGGATTCTCCTCGTTGGCCTGCTTCTGGGCTTAGCCACATTGGCCATCAACAGATCCAGGCAGCAGGTTATGGAAGGGGTAGTAGTGAGAATTGCCATACTTCCATGATAATGTCCACATTTGGATATCCATTGCGAAGGAAAATTGATGTCCACTATTGGAATATTGTGTGCACTTCTGTTCTCCCTCCTATTGGAAGGGTGCTGTGAAACTTAAAAAGGTTCAGAAAAGGTTTTCAAGAATGTTGCCAGGGTTGGAGGATTTGGGTTATAGGAAGAGGCTGAATAGGTTGGGGCTGTTTTCCTTGATGTTTTCAGCATTGGAAACTGAGCAGTGACGTTAGATATTTATAAAACCATGAGGGGCATGGATAGGGTAAGTAGATAAGGTCTGCAAAAAGACCTTGGCTATTCACCATTTCCTCGTGATTTTATACATCTCTGTAAGGTCACCTCTCAGCCTCCAATGCTTCAGAGAAAACAGCCCCAGTTTTTTTTTCTTGGTTGGGGAATCGCGGACTAGAGGGTGTCAGTTTAAGGTTGGCGTAGAAAGAATCTTTCCTATAGCACAGAGACCAGAATTGAACGCAGTATTCCAAAAGTGGCCGAACCCATGTTCTGTACAGCAGCAATATGACCTCCTAACTGTTATACTGAATGCATCGACCAATAAAGTCAAACATACCAAACACCCACTTCACTTCCCCTGTCTACATGTGACTCCACTTTCAAGGAACTATGAACCTGCTTCCAATGTTATGCAAAGGACTTGACCATTAAGTGTATAAGTACCACCTTGATTTGCCTTACCAAAGTGCAGACCTCACACTTATCTAAATTAAACTCCATTTGCCACTCCTCAGCCCATTTTGCCATCCATTCAAGATTCTGTTGTGCTCTGAGGTAACTTTATTTGCTGTTCACTGCAACACCAATTTTGGTGTAATCTGCAAATTCACTAACCATGCCTCCTCTATTCACATCCAAATCGTTTATATAAGTGACAAAAAGCAGTGGACCCACCACTAATCCTTACAGCACACTGCTGGCCACAGGCCTCTAGTCCAAAAAGCAACCCTCCACTGCCACCCTCTGTCTCTTGTTTATTTTTGAGCCAAATGTGTATCCAATTGGCTAGCTTTTCATGTGATCTAATCTTGCTAACCAGTCTACCAGGTGGAACCTTGTCGCACGCCTTGCAGAAGTCTTTATAAATAACATCCACCAATCTGTCTTAGGTCATGTTCACTACTTCTAAAAACTTAGTGAAGCGTGATTTCCCATGCACAAAGCCATGTTGACTATCCCAAGTCAGTCCTTGCCTTCCCAAATACATGTAAATCCTGTCCCTCAGAATCCCCTCTGATAACTTGCTCACCTGTCTATAGTTTCCTGAATTTTCTTACCACCTTTCTTAAATAATAGCACCACGTTAGCCAACCTCCAGTCTTCTGGCATCTCACCTGTGGCTATCGATGATACAAGTATCTCAGCGAGGGACCCAGCAATCTCTTACCTAGTTTCCAACAAAGTGGGTGGCACGGTGGCACAGTGGTTAGCACTGTTGCCTCACAGTGCCAGAGACCCGGGTTCAATTCCCACCTCGGGTAACTGTATGAGTGGAGTTTGCACATTCTCCCCATGTCTGCGTGGATTTCCTCCGGGTGCTCTGGTTTCTTCCCACAGTCCAAAGATGTGCTGGTTAGGTGAATTCGCCACGCTAATTTGCCCATAGTGTTAGGTGAAGGGGTAAATGTAGGGGAATGGGTCTGGGTGGGTTGCTCTTTGGAGGGTCAGTGTGGACTTGTTGGGCCGAAGGGCCTGTTTCCACACTTAAGTAATCTAATATAATCTAATAATTTCTGGTGTATACCCAATCAGGTCCTGGGGATTTATCTACTTTTTAAGACATCCAGCACCACCACTTCTATAATATGGACACTTTTCAAGATATCGCTGGTTATTTTTGCAAGTTCTCTGTCTTCTGTATCCTTCTCCACAGCAAGCACTGACATTTAGTATCTCACCCATCTTCTGTGGTTCCATACATAAGTAGCCTTGCTGATCTTTAAGAGGTCTTACTCTCTCCTAGTTCTCTTGTGACCTTAAAATGTTTGTCGAATCTCTTTGGATTCTCCTTAATTTTACTTGCCAAACTATCTCCTGTCCCCCTTATGCCCGCCTGAGTTCCCTTTTGAGTATAATCCCACTGCCCTTATACTCTTCCAGGGATTCACTCAAACCTAGCTCTTTATATCTGATGTATGCCACCTCGTTTTGTCTTGATCAGAGCCTCAATTTCTCTAGTCATCTAGCATTTCCTACACCTGTCAACCTTGCCCTTCACAGTAACGGATGCCATATGTGTGTTGGTTTCTGCTGAGTACTCTGGTTTCCTCCCTCAGTCCAAAGACATGAAGGTTTGTTGGATTGACCATGTTAAATTGTCCAGTGATGTGCAGGCTAGGTGGGTTAGCCATGATAAATGCAAGGTTACAAGAAATGGGTGGGGAGTGGCTTGGTGAGATGCTGTTTGTCCAGTTGGTGCAGACCTGATAGGCAGAATGGCCTCTTTCTGCACTGTAAGGATCCAAGGTTCTATGGCGAGAGATAGAATTTCAAGATCTGGACTCTGAAAGTAAGTGTCCACTTGCATTATTGTGTGGCTATGCTCATACTGCTGTTCCTTTGAAAAAATGAGTGTTCACAAAAATAGCACTTTAATCAGAGTATTACCCTGGGGGCAATAACAATTATTTGGAAACAAGGACCAGCAACTTGATGAGTAAAGTAGTAAGTTGAGGAAGGAGCCCAAGCACTTGGCCTATATGTGACATTCAAAAAAAAAGAGGAAGCTAACTAAGGCTGAAGGAGTCACTGGATGTGGATCATAGAGTGTTTTCAAGAGTTTCTTGGTGCACCATTGTGGAAATAACAGGAGGGTGGGTCATGCCAGAAATGGTATTGTGTCATGACATATCTAAGCAGCTCGCATAAGCTGCATTGCTTAGAGAAATCTATCCAATTATCTTGCCAGTTGTATTGTTGTGTATCTTAGCAATGGGTATTCTTGTTTCATCTCATATGTTTAAATTACATCCGTTTTTTCCCTCAATGTTTCACTTTATTGTCCAATGATGGCAATGCAATACTGTTTAAATTTGTACTCATTATTACATTGCAACATATACAGTGGCTGTATATTGACTGCAGTATTGTTCAATCAAAGGACAATATTATACTGTCAACAGCTGTCTGAAGTCGCAAGTGTGAAGTGGATGATCCATCTCAGCCTTCTCATAAAAGCTAGTCTTCAGCCATTTCAATTCATTTTATGATAACTTGATATGACTGCAGCATACTGCAAGACTACACACTCTAACAACATTCTGACAATAGTATTGATGACATGTGCTCCAGAATTTGCTGCACCCAAGCTGAGCTATACAACTACAACACTGGCATCTGCCCGACAATGTGGGAAAATTTTGCAGGATTGTTCAGTACACAAAATGGACAAATCCATGCCTATGAGTCTATCCTGAATCATCCCTGAAGCGATGGAAGGTGTCATCAGCAGTAATATTAAGCAGCACTTCTTTAGCAATAAAATTCACACAGTCGTCAGTTTGTGTTCTACCAGAGAAACTGAAGCTCCTGACCTCATTAAAGCCTTGGTTCAAGATTGGATAGAAAATCTGAATTACAGCAGTGAGAATGACTGCTCTTGACCGTAATACTGCATTTGGCCATGTGAGGCATCATGGAGTCCTTTCAAAATTCGAGTCAATGGGAATCGGGGAAAACTCTATTTTGATGGAGCCACACGTGGTGTAAAGGAAAATGGTTGAGTTTGTTGAAGATGAGCACCTCTGCTCCAGGATAATCTGTAGGAGTTCCTCAGCATCCTAGGTCCTGTCATCTTGAGCTACTTCATCAATGACCATGCCTCTGTTGTGAGGTCAGAAGTGTGGATGTTCGCTGATGTTCAGTACCATTTGCAACTCCTCAGGCATTGAAGCAGTCCATTGTCCAAATGGACAAAATCCAGCTTTGGACTGAAAAGTGACAAATTACATTTATATCCTACAAATGCCAGGCACTAATTATATTCAACAGGAGAGAATCTAGCAATCACCCCTTACATTCCATGGTATTGCCATTGCTGAATCTCTCACTTTGAACAACTGTACATTACCAATGACCAGAACCTGATTTGGACTAGCCATGTAAATACTGTGGCTTCAAGAACAGGTCAGTGACTAGGAATCCTGCATTGCATAACTCACCATCTGACTCAGCAAAGCCTGTCCACCATCGATTAAGCACAAGTCAGGAATGTTATGTATTACAACTCACTTGTTGGATGAGTGTGTCTGCATCAACAGTCAAGCTTGATATCATTGAGGACAAAGCACCACACTTGATTAGTACTCTATCCACAAGTATTCACTTCAGCACTAACGTTCGGTAACAGCAGTATGTATCATCTACAAGATGCACTGTAGAAATTCACTAAGGCTTCTTAGAAAGAATCTTCCAAACCAATGAATGCTGCCATCTAGTAGTACCAGTCATGCAAAAATATGGGCACGCTACCACTTGCAATCTTGACTTGGAAATATATCACAGTACATTCAATGTTGGTCAGAATATTGAAACTCCCTCCCTCCTGGCATTGTGGGAGTATCTATACCAAATGGACTGCAGCAGTTCAAGAAGGCAGCTCACTTTCTCAAGGGCAACTGGAGATAGGCAATAAATGCTGGCCCAAACAATGATGCATATATCCCATGATTATTTTTTGAAAGTACATATGTTCAAATGTAGACAGAATGTAGGAGTTGTCGTTATTGCTGAATGAACAGTGTTATTGTGAAGTGTGAATAAAATAATCTATTTGCTTTAGGTATTTTCTCCTACTCGCTCATCCCTACCTTTTCTTGTGTGTATGTAGAAATCAATAGTTATTGATTTTCTTTTGTATCTTATTCCAAGGAGCTATCCTTCACACATCAACCTAGTATTGGCAAGCTTCTCAAATAATCAGGAATTTGCAGGCAAATTCAATTCAATCTGTCCTAATGAAAGTTGCTGGTTAGCAGATGGGAACAGTAATTGTAGCCAAAACAATATTTTTCTGAATCATTGTAGCATTCTGATGAATTACATTTTGGACATGGGTCTCTTGCAGCCAATTTGTCTCTGCTGCTTGTTAAGCAGTACGCTGAATCCTTGTATATTTATCAAAAAGCTTGTTTTTTAAAATTTGAATATTGTAAATTTCAAATGATAAAGTTCACTTTTCTCACCCATTCCATAGCCCTGCTCCACTGTCTCTCCATCCTTTCAGTTTTGTGATAAGGTAATTTACATCTCTCAATTTTTGCAAGACTTATGGCATCGCTTAATCCTATTTTATGAATGTTACTAATGGAGTGAGTTGAAACACAATATAAATTCAGTTAGGACGCTTGGTTTTTTTTAAAAAATCCATTCCCTAAAATTCACTGGTGCAAAGAAGGACTGATTGCAACAAGTCACAGAATGAAAGTGGCAGTCTTTTGAGACTGCTGAGTTATTTAAACAAGCAAATTTGAAATTTCGCTTAGGCTACCTGCCAATGGTGAGATTGTAAAATGAAGTGCTGACAAATGGCATTTGTTTTTGGGCTAGTGAATAGGATGCTAGATGGAGTAACTTGAGTGATACCAGGCTATTTTTAGTATTCGAATGTTGTATACTCCCGGAACTATGCAAGTCAACATGCAGGTCTCCAGTCAATGCTGTTTACAACTGAGGCCAAGAATTTTGCTTAGAGGTTTTAGCTGTTGTTTTCTTAGACATGCATCAGTTTACAATGGAGAAATGAGCTGAAAATACAGATGGATGCTTGTACCTGTATCATGCAGACACTTTTTTTATTCTTTCAAGGAATGTGTGCATCACTGGCTAGGCCAACATTTATTCCAATCCCTCTTTACCCAGAGGGCAGCTAAAAGTCAACTACATTAATGTGGGTCTGCAGTCACATGCAAGTAAGGATGGCAGTTTCCTTCCCTAAAGAACATTAGTAAACCAGATGGGTTTTTCTGACAGTTGCCAACAGTTTCATCATTAGACACTTAATTCTAGTTTTTAATTGAATTTAAGTTCCACCATTTGCCATAGCGGGATTCAAACCTAGATCCTCAGAATGACACCTGGGTCTCTGTACTGTCACTAGATTATTAATCCAATGAGACCGTCACTTCCCCATTTTCTAAATGTGGAACAATGTGAAGATTTGGTCATTTTGTTATCATTGTGTTTTTCCCAAAGCCCCAACATATGCTTTGTAATCTACATAATTCTCGATGTCATAGTTCCCAATCAAAGGTACAGAAGGGGCTAGAATGAAGCCATTCTTCATCTGTGACTGATCTTTACAACTGAACCTGTTATGTCCCTGCAGTGGGAATGTGCTTCCTGGGGGTTATTATCCCCTTTTATAACTCTGGGGCATGACAGGAAATTATAGTAGCTCAATATTGTGTGCAGTTCTGGTCTCCTTCCTGTCAGAAGGATGTTGTGAAACTTGAAAGAGTTCAGAAAAGATTTACAAGGATGTTGCTAGGGTTGGAGGATTTGAGCTATAGGGAGAGGTTGAATAGGCTCAGGCTGTTATTTTTCCCTGGAGAATCGGAGGCTGAGGGGTGACCTTATAGAGGTTTATAAAATCATGAAGGGCATGGATAGGATAAGTAGACAAACACACTTCTGTGGGGTGGGGAAGTCCAGAACTAAAGGGCTAGGTTTAGGGTGAGAGGGGAAAGATATGAGACCTGAGGGGCAACTTTTTCACACAGAGGGTGGTACGTGTATGGAATGAGCTGCCAGAGGAACTGGTGGAGGCTAGTACAATTGCAACGTTTAAAAAGGCATCTAGTTGGGTATATGAATAGGAAGGGTTTGGAGGGATATGGGTTGGGTTCTGGCAGTGTGACTAGATTGGGTTGGAATATCTGGTCGGCATGGACAAGTTGAACCGAAGGGTCTGTTTCCGTTCTGTACATCTCTATGACTCTAATTGCTGCCGTGGTTCAGAATAAATGGTACCTCAAACTGTCTTGGTTTGGACTGCTTGAGATGATGGTGTAGTCTGTAAGCCATTGGGCTGGCATACCATTTTAAAAAATATATTTGTTTAAATGCTTGCCATTGGCACTGAGGATATCTGGTAAGAGTTGTTGAAATTGTCAAAGTAGTAGTGGTTAAGTTTGCTGAAGCACCAGCAGTGCAAACCAGGGGATTATAATGTTCAACTTGAGATACCAATATCGGTCAGACCCATTAAGGGAAACTCTTGAGAGTGCAGGCTCCAGGGTGAGACTACAGGGAACTGAGATAATTAATCCATTGACAGGAATGGCAGAGTTCTGGATTCAACTGGAGAAATGGTAACAGAATGAAATATTATCATCTATTAGTTTTGTCATTTAATAGTCAACTCTAATTGACCATGATTCGGAGATGCCGGTGTTGGACTGGGTGTACAAAGTTAAAAATCACACAACATCAGGTTATAGTCCAACAGGTTTAATTGGAAGCACACTAGCTTTCAGAGCGACGCTCCTTCATCAGGTGATTGTGGAGGGCTCGATCGTAACACAGAATTTATAGCAAAAATTTGCAGTGTGATGTAACTGAAATTATACATTGAAGAATTGATTGTCTGTTAAGCCTTTCATCTGTTAAATACAGTGAATGGTTTCACTTCTTTCATGTGTAAATCACAAAACCCTTGTTTTAAAAGTTGCATTCTCGGGTTAGCTGTTAAAAATGGTGATAGC